>NC_082641.1:137866400-138166400 GCF_028023285.1 Balaenoptera ricei | reverse complement strand
GACATGCAAACTCAAATTACAAAAACCTATCAGCTCACAGCAGCCAGAAGGGCCATTAGCATAAATGCTGCAAACAATAAATGCTGAAGCGATTGTGGAGAAATGCGTACCCTCGATTCTAAGGGGGACGTGGTAAGAGCCACTAATGAAAACACAAAGAAGGTGCTTTGAAAAGGGAAACTCCGTGCTACCAGTCAGTCAATCACACCCACTGCTGGGTCTATCACCTGAGAAAATGAGAATCAAAAAGTCACAGGCTGCCAATCCTGCACTCCAACAATATTTACCATAGCCAACACTTGGAAGCAATGAAAATGTCCATCAACCGAGGAATGCACAAAGTAGAAGTGGTCCACGTACACAGTGGAAATTTACTCCAATAAAAAATAAAAATTAAATTTAAAAATCCAACAAAAGTAAGGAGACATCAGCTTGTCTGGGTTTGTCCGGGCACACTCCACTCTAATTTATACCCGAGAAACCCCACAGGCCGCAAGGGCTTTTCCCTAGATACCAGGGTGGGGGACATAGAAAGGCTGCCACCCTCTGGCAGTTACCTGCAAAAGCAGCTTTAAAGCCTGTGCTAATGGTCATTTCATAGGAACCGGTACTGCAGAACTGTAAATGAAACCTGCCCTCAAAATGTCTTGAGGGAGGTAACGGACAAAACATTTCAAAATGTGACACATACTTAAAGAGAACACTTTGAAGAACTAAGGGATAATCACAGCTTGAAAAATAAAAAAGACATGCCTTAAAGCTCAATTTCAACGGATTATGTGGCACATTCGAATTCAACCACAGAGAGGTATCAGCTCACACTTGTCAGAATAACCATCAGCAAGAAAACTACAAAACAATAAATGCTGAAGGTGTTGTGGAGAAATGCATACACTCAACTTCAAGTGGGACGTAAGTTGGAAAGGGCCACGAATGAGAACAGAATGGAGGTGCCTTAAAAAGGTAAACATTGAGCTACCATATGATCCAGCAGGCCCACTCCTCGACCTATAATCTAAGAAGAGAGAATTGGAAAGACACAGGCAGGCAAATCTGCATTGCACAGTATTATAATAGCCAAGATAGGGAAGTAACCAAAAAGTCCACCAACAGATGGGTGGACAAAGAAGAACTCTTCCGTGTACAGATGGAATATTCGCTAGTGAAAAAATGAAACAATGCCATTTGCAGCACCATAGATGAGTCTAGACGTAATCACGCCACCTGTAGTAAGTGAGAAAGCAAAAGACACATATCCTGTCATATCCCTTTTAAGAGTTACTTAAAAATTGATACCAATGAAGATATTTCCACAGAGAAAGGCAATCACAGAATCATTAAAAAGCTTATGGTTCACCACATAGAAAGGGATGAGGATTGGATACATTACCATATTGGGTTTAACAGAGATATACAAACCACGTGAAATACATAACCACCAAAGACGTACGGAAGACGAGGAGAAGACTACTCAACATTGTGTCATAACCTACATGGGAAAAGGATGGGAGGAAGAATAGATACATGTATATGTGTGAAAGAACCACATCTTGCACACCTAGAACAAACAAACCATTGTAATCATATTTGCTGGGATAAAAAATAAAAAGTAAATTACAAATATGAACAAGAAGTAATGAGACATAAACTTAAAGGGCTTTTTCCTGGCACATTCCATTCTAATTTACAACCTAGAACACCGCTTCCATTAAGGCTCTCTGTTTCCCTAGTAACCAAATTTGTTTACGGGGAAATGCTGCCACCTAGTGGCCGTTCCCTGCAAGAACAGCTTTAAACTCACAGCTAATGGTCACTTAACATTCACAAGGACTCAGGGCTGTAAAGGACACCTGCCCTAAAAAACTGTGCAGAAGTAGGGAATGGACAATAAAATTCAAAAGAGGCAAATGTTTCAAGAAGAGAGTATGAAGAGTTTAGGTTTACTCACGCTCTTCTTTAAAACAAGGAAAATGGATAAAAGCTCAACCTCAGGGAGTGTTAGACCCATGCAATCTAATCTACAAAAAGTTTCAACTTACACCAGTCGACTCACCATCAGCAAAAAGTCTACAAACAATAAATGCTGAAGGGGATTTAGAGAACTGTGTACCCTCTACCTGCTGGTGAGACGTAAAGGCGTAACAGCCAATGATGAGAACAGAAAGGAGCTGTGTTTAAAAGTAAAAATGGAGGTACCATTCAATCCAGCAGGCGCACCATTGGACCTCTCACCTGAGAAGACAAGAATCGAGAAGACACAGGCCGCAAAAGCTGCAGTGCAGCCTTATTCACAATAGCCAAGACAGTGAAGCAATCAAAATGTCCAACAACAGGTGAGTGGATAAAGAAGAAGTGGTCCATGTACACAGTGGAATATTAGCCATGGAAAACAATGAACCATTGCTCTCTGAGGCACCACAAATGAGTCTGGAGATAATCACGAAATATGAGGTAAGTCGGAAAGCAAAAGACCTATATTCTATGATATGACTTACAGGCGTTATCTAATAACTGACACAAACGAACATATTTCCACAGAGAAAGACACTCACAGACTTAGAAAACAAACTGTGCTCATCTAAAAGGAAAAGTGGGGGGAATGGATAAATTAAGATTAGTGTTACTATATGTATACAAACACATATTATATACATATCTCAAAAAGACCGACCATAGAGCAAGGGAGGTCTGCGGAACCCTCAGTAACATTTTACATGGGAAGAGGATCTGTACTTGAATAGACATATAGAATGTACAAATGAACCAGATTGTGTACACCTAGGGCAGACAATATTCTAAGCTTTACCCCAATTAAGAAAATTTTTAAAACCAAGAAGAATTAATGAGACATAAACTTATGGGGTTTCTCCATGCACATGCCAATGTAATTTACAACCTAGGACACGACTTCCAGAAAGGCTCTGCTGCCCTAGTACCCAGATTGGGGAATGGAGAAATGCTGCCTGCTTGAGGCCACTTCCCAGAACAGCAGCTTTAAACCCATTGCTAAAGGTCACTAAACATTCACCAAATTGCAGTTCGGTAAATGACACCTGCTCTCTAAATAAATTCTGGGGTGGAAAATCGACCAAAAAATTAAAAAGAGGGCAAACCTCCAAGAAGACAATTTCAAGAGTTATATTGTACTCCCAATTGTTTCCTTTTTTTAACAGAAAAGAAAACGGCAGAGAAAAATGATGAGTTTTACGAATTTTCAAAGACATGCAAACTCAAATTACAAAAACCTATCAGCTCACAGCAGCCAGAAGGGCCATTAGCATAAATGCTGCAAACAATAAATGCTGAAGCGATTGTGGAGAAATGCGTACCCTCGATTCTAAGGGGGACGTGGTAAGAGCCACTAATGAAAACACAAAGAAGGTGCTTTGAAAAGGGAAACTCCGTGCTACCAGTCAGTCAATCACACCCACTGCTGGGTCTATCACCTGAGAAAATGAGAATCAAAAAGTCACAGGCTGCCAATCCTGCACTCCAACAATATTTACCATAGCCAACACTTGGAAGCAATGAAAATGTCCATCAACCGAGGAATGCACAAAGTAGAAGTGGTCCACGTACACAGTGGAAATTTACTCCAATAAAAAATAAAAATTAAATTTAAAAATCCAACAAAAGTAAGGAGACATCAGCTTGTCTGGGTTTGTCCGGGCACACTCCACTCTAATTTATACCCGAGAAACCCCACAGGCCGCAAGGGCTTTTCCCTAGATACCAGGGTGGGGGACATAGAAAGGCTGCCACCCTCTGGCAGTTACCTGCAAAAGCAGCTTTAAAGCCTGTGCTAATGGTCATTTCATAGGAACCGGTACTGCAGAACTGTAAATGAAACCTGCCCTCAAAATGTCTTGAGGGAGGTAACGGACAAAACATTTCAAAATGTGACACATACTTAAAGAGAACACTTTGAAGAACTAAGGGATAATCACAGCTTGAAAAATAAAAAAGACATGCCTTAAAGCTCAATTTCAACGGATTATGTGGCACATTCGAATTCAACCACAGAGAGGTATCAGCTCACACTTGTCAGAATAACCATCAGCAAGAAAACTACAAAACAATAAATGCTGAAGGTGTTGTGGAGAAATGCATACACTCAACTTCAAGTGGGACGTAAGTTGGAAAGGGCCACGAATGAGAACAGAATGGAGGTGCCTTAAAAAGGTAAACATTGAGCTACCATATGATCCAGCAGGCCCACTCCTCGACCTATAATCTAAGAAGAGAGAATTGGAAAGACACAGGCAGGCAAATCTGCATTGCACAGTATTATAATAGCCAAGATAGGGAAGTAACCAAAAAGTCCACCAACAGATGGGTGGACAAAGAAGAACTCTTCCGTGTACAGATGGAATATTCGCTAGTGAAAAAATGAAACAATGCCATTTGCAGCACCATAGATGAGTCTAGACGTAATCACGCCACCTGTAGTAAGTGAGAAAGCAAAAGACACATATCCTGTCATATCCCTTTTAAGAGTTACTTAAAAATTGATACCAATGAAGATATTTCCACAGAGAAAGGCAATCACAGAATCATTAAAAAGCTTATGGTTCACCACATAGAAAGGGATGAGGATTGGATACATTACCATATTGGGTTTAACAGAGATATACAAACCACGTGAAATACATAACCACCAAAGACGTACGGAAGACGAGGAGAAGACTACTCAACATTGTGTCATAACCTACATGGGAAAAGGATGGGAGGAAGAATAGATACATGTATATGTGTGAAAGAACCACATCTTGCACACCTAGAACAAACAAACCATTGTAATCATATTTGCTGGGATAAAAAATAAAAAGTAAATTACAAATATGAACAAGAAGTAATGAGACATAAACTTAAAGGGCTTTTTCCTGGCACATTCCATTCTAATTTACAACCTAGAACACCGCTTCCATTAAGGCTCTCTGTTTCCCTAGTAACCAAATTTGTTTACGGGGAAATGCTGCCACCTAGTGGCCGTTCCCTGCAAGAACAGCTTTAAACTCACAGCTAATGGTCACTTAACATTCACAAGGACTCAGGGCTGTAAAGGACACCTGCCCTAAAAAACTGTGCAGAAGTAGGGAATGGACAATAAAATTCAAAAGAGGCAAATGTTTCAAGAAGAGAGTATGAAGAGTTTAGGTTTACTCACGCTCTTCTTTAAAACAAGGAAAATGGATAAAAGCTCAACCTCAGGGAGTGTTAGACCCATGCAATCTAATCTACAAAAAGTTTCAACTTACACCAGTCGACTCACCATCAGCAAAAAGTCTACAAACAATAAATGCTGAAGGGGATTTAGAGAACTGTGTACCCTCTACCTGCTGGTGAGACGTAAAGGCGTAACAGCCAATGATGAGAACAGAAAGGAGCTGTGTTTAAAAGTAAAAATGGAGGTACCATTCAATCCAGCAGGCGCACCATTGGACCTCTCACCTGAGAAGACAAGAATCGAGAAGACACAGGCCGCAAAAGCTGCAGTGCAGCCTTATTCACAATAGCCAAGACAGTGAAGCAATCAAAATGTCCAACAACAGGTGAGTGGATAAAGAAGAAGTGGTCCATGTACACAGTGGAATATTAGCCATGGAAAACAATGAACCATTGCTCTCTGAGGCACCACAAATGAGTCTGGAGATAATCACGAAATATGAGGTAAGTCGGAAAGCAAAAGACCTATATTCTATGATATGACTTACAGGCGTTATCTAATAACTGACACAAACGAACATATTTCCACAGAGAAAGACACTCACAGACTTAGAAAACAAACTGTGCTCATCTAAAAGGAAAAGTGGGGGGAATGGATAAATTAAGATTAGTGTTACTATATGTATACAAACACATATTATATACATATCTCAAAAAGACCGACCATAGAGCAAGGGAGGTCTGCGGAACCCTCAGTAACATTTTACATGGGAAGAGGATCTGTACTTGAATAGACATATAGAATGTACAAATGAACCAGATTGTGTACACCTAGGGCAGACAATATTCTAAGCTTTACCCCAATTAAGAAAATTTTTAAAACCAAGAAGAATTAATGAGACATAAACTTATGGGGTTTCTCCATGCACATGCCAATGTAATTTACAACCTAGGACACGACTTCCAGAAAGGCTCTGCTGCCCTAGTACCCAGATTGGGGAATGGAGAAATGCTGCCTGCTTGAGGCCACTTCCCAGAACAGCAGCTTTAAACCCATTGCTAAAGGTCACTAAACATTCACCAAATTGCAGTTCGGTAAATGACACCTGCTCTCTAAATAAATTCTGGGGTGGAAAATCGACCAAAAAATTAAAAAGAGGGCAAACCTCCAAGAAGACAATTTCAAGAGTTATATTGTACTCCCAATTGTTTCCTTTTTTTAACAGAAAAGAAAACGGCAGAGAAAAATGATGAGTTTTACGAATTTTCAAAGACATGCAAACTCAAATTACAAAAACCTATCAGCTCACAGCAGCCAGAAGGGCCATTAGCATAAATGCTGCAAACAATAAATGCTGAAGCGATTGTGGAGAAATGCGTACCCTCGATTCTAAGGGGGACGTGGTAAGAGCCACTAATGAAAACACAAAGAAGGTGCTTTGAAAAGGGAAACTCCGTGCTACCAGTCAGTCAATCACACCCACTGCTGGGTCTATCACCTGAGAAAATGAGAATCAAAAAGTCACAGGCTGCCAATCCTGCACTCCAACAATATTTACCATAGCCAACACTTGGAAGCAATGAAAATGTCCATCAACCGAGGAATGCACAAAGTAGAAGTGGTCCACGTACACAGTGGAAATTTACTCCAATAAAAAATAAAAATTAAATTTAAAAATCCAACAAAAGTAAGGAGACATCAGCTTGTCTGGGTTTGTCCGGGCACACTCCACTCTAATTTATACCCGAGAAACCCCACAGGCCGCAAGGGCTTTTCCCTAGATACCAGGGTGGGGGACATAGAAAGGCTGCCACCCTCTGGCAGTTACCTGCAAAAGCAGCTTTAAAGCCTGTGCTAATGGTCATTTCATAGGAACCGGTACTGCAGAACTGTAAATGAAACCTGCCCTCAAAATGTCTTGAGGGAGGTAACGGACAAAACATTTCAAAATGTGACACATACTTAAAGAGAACACTTTGAAGAACTAAGGGATAATCACAGCTTGAAAAATAAAAAAGACATGCCTTAAAGCTCAATTTCAACGGATTATGTGGCACATTCGAATTCAACCACAGAGAGGTATCAGCTCACACTTGTCAGAATAACCATCAGCAAGAAAACTACAAAACAATAAATGCTGAAGGTGTTGTGGAGAAATGCATACACTCAACTTCAAGTGGGACGTAAGTTGGAAAGGGCCACGAATGAGAACAGAATGGAGGTGCCTTAAAAAGGTAAACATTGAGCTACCATATGATCCAGCAGGCCCACTCCTCGACCTATAATCTAAGAAGAGAGAATTGGAAAGACACAGGCAGGCAAATCTGCATTGCACAGTATTATAATAGCCAAGATAGGGAAGTAACCAAAAAGTCCACCAACAGATGGGTGGACAAAGAAGAACTCTTCCGTGTACAGATGGAATATTCGCTAGTGAAAAAATGAAACAATGCCATTTGCAGCACCATAGATGAGTCTAGACGTAATCACGCCACCTGTAGTAAGTGAGAAAGCAAAAGACACATATCCTGTCATATCCCTTTTAAGAGTTACTTAAAAATTGATACCAATGAAGATATTTCCACAGAGAAAGGCAATCACAGAATCATTAAAAAGCTTATGGTTCACCACATAGAAAGGGATGAGGATTGGATACATTACCATATTGGGTTTAACAGAGATATACAAACCACGTGAAATACATAACCACCAAAGACGTACGGAAGACGAGGAGAAGACTACTCAACATTGTGTCATAACCTACATGGGAAAAGGATGGGAGGAAGAATAGATACATGTATATGTGTGAAAGAACCACATCTTGCACACCTAGAACAAACAAACCATTGTAATCATATTTGCTGGGATAAAAAATAAAAAGTAAATTACAAATATGAACAAGAAGTAATGAGACATAAACTTAAAGGGCTTTTTCCTGGCACATTCCATTCTAATTTACAACCTAGAACACCGCTTCCATTAAGGCTCTCTGTTTCCCTAGTAACCAAATTTGTTTACGGGGAAATGCTGCCACCTAGTGGCCGTTCCCTGCAAGAACAGCTTTAAACTCACAGCTAATGGTCACTTAACATTCACAAGGACTCAGGGCTGTAAAGGACACCTGCCCTAAAAAACTGTGCAGAAGTAGGGAATGGACAATAAAATTCAAAAGAGGCAAATGTTTCAAGAAGAGAGTATGAAGAGTTTAGGTTTACTCACGCTCTTCTTTAAAACAAGGAAAATGGATAAAAGCTCAACCTCAGGGAGTGTTAGACCCATGCAATCTAATCTACAAAAAGTTTCAACTTACACCAGTCGACTCACCATCAGCAAAAAGTCTACAAACAATAAATGCTGAAGGGGATTTAGAGAACTGTGTACCCTCTACCTGCTGGTGAGACGTAAAGGCGTAACAGCCAATGATGAGAACAGAAAGGAGCTGTGTTTAAAAGTAAAAATGGAGGTACCATTCAATCCAGCAGGCGCACCATTGGACCTCTCACCTGAGAAGACAAGAATCGAGAAGACACAGGCCGCAAAAGCTGCAGTGCAGCCTTATTCACAATAGCCAAGACAGTGAAGCAATCAAAATGTCCAACAACAGGTGAGTGGATAAAGAAGAAGTGGTCCATGTACACAGTGGAATATTAGCCATGGAAAACAATGAACCATTGCTCTCTGAGGCACCACAAATGAGTCTGGAGATAATCACGAAATATGAGGTAAGTCGGAAAGCAAAAGACCTATATTCTATGATATGACTTACAGGCGTTATCTAATAACTGACACAAACGAACATATTTCCACAGAGAAAGACACTCACAGACTTAGAAAACAAACTGTGCTCATCTAAAAGGAAAAGTGGGGGGAATGGATAAATTAAGATTAGTGTTACTATATGTATACAAACACATATTATATACATATCTCAAAAAGACCGACCATAGAGCAAGGGAGGTCTGCGGAACCCTCAGTAACATTTTACATGGGAAGAGGATCTGTACTTGAATAGACATATAGAATGTACAAATGAACCAGATTGTGTACACCTAGGGCAGACAATATTCTAAGCTTTACCCCAATTAAGAAAATTTTTAAAACCAAGAAGAATTAATGAGACATAAACTTATGGGGTTTCTCCATGCACATGCCAATGTAATTTACAACCTAGGACACGACTTCCAGAAAGGCTCTGCTGCCCTAGTACCCAGATTGGGGAATGGAGAAATGCTGCCTGCTTGAGGCCACTTCCCAGAACAGCAGCTTTAAACCCATTGCTAAAGGTCACTAAACATTCACCAAATTGCAGTTCGGTAAATGACACCTGCTCTCTAAATAAATTCTGGGGTGGAAAATCGACCAAAAAATTAAAAAGAGGGCAAACCTCCAAGAAGACAATTTCAAGAGTTATATTGTACTCCCAATTGTTTCCTTTTTTTAACAGAAAAGAAAACGGCAGAGAAAAATGATGAGTTTTACGAATTTTCAAAGACATGCAAACTCAAATTACAAAAACCTATCAGCTCACAGCAGCCAGAAGGGCCATTAGCATAAATGCTGCAAACAATAAATGCTGAAGCGATTGTGGAGAAATGCGTACCCTCGATTCTAAGGGGGACGTGGTAAGAGCCACTAATGAAAACACAAAGAAGGTGCTTTGAAAAGGGAAACTCCGTGCTACCAGTCAGTCAATCACACCCACTGCTGGGTCTATCACCTGAGAAAATGAGAATCAAAAAGTCACAGGCTGCCAATCCTGCACTCCAACAATATTTACCATAGCCAACACTTGGAAGCAATGAAAATGTCCATCAACCGAGGAATGCACAAAGTAGAAGTGGTCCACGTACACAGTGGAAATTTACTCCAATAAAAAATAAAAATTAAATTTAAAAATCCAACAAAAGTAAGGAGACATCAGCTTGTCTGGGTTTGTCCGGGCACACTCCACTCTAATTTATACCCGAGAAACCCCACAGGCCGCAAGGGCTTTTCCCTAGATACCAGGGTGGGGGACATAGAAAGGCTGCCACCCTCTGGCAGTTACCTGCAAAAGCAGCTTTAAAGCCTGTGCTAATGGTCATTTCATAGGAACCGGTACTGCAGAACTGTAAATGAAACCTGCCCTCAAAATGTCTTGAGGGAGGTAACGGACAAAACATTTCAAAATGTGACACATACTTAAAGAGAACACTTTGAAGAACTAAGGGATAATCACAGCTTGAAAAATAAAAAAGACATGCCTTAAAGCTCAATTTCAACGGATTATGTGGCACATTCGAATTCAACCACAGAGAGGTATCAGCTCACACTTGTCAGAATAACCATCAGCAAGAAAACTACAAAACAATAAATGCTGAAGGTGTTGTGGAGAAATGCATACACTCAACTTCAAGTGGGACGTAAGTTGGAAAGGGCCACGAATGAGAACAGAATGGAGGTGCCTTAAAAAGGTAAACATTGAGCTACCATATGATCCAGCAGGCCCACTCCTCGACCTATAATCTAAGAAGAGAGAATTGGAAAGACACAGGCAGGCAAATCTGCATTGCACAGTATTATAATAGCCAAGATAGGGAAGTAACCAAAAAGTCCACCAACAGATGGGTGGACAAAGAAGAACTCTTCCGTGTACAGATGGAATATTCGCTAGTGAAAAAATGAAACAATGCCATTTGCAGCACCATAGATGAGTCTAGACGTAATCACGCCACCTGTAGTAAGTGAGAAAGCAAAAGACACATATCCTGTCATATCCCTTTTAAGAGTTACTTAAAAATTGATACCAATGAAGATATTTCCACAGAGAAAGGCAATCACAGAATCATTAAAAAGCTTATGGTTCACCACATAGAAAGGGATGAGGATTGGATACATTACCATATTGGGTTTAACAGAGATATACAAACCACGTGAAATACATAACCACCAAAGACGTACGGAAGACGAGGAGAAGACTACTCAACATTGTGTCATAACCTACATGGGAAAAGGATGGGAGGAAGAATAGATACATGTATATGTGTGAAAGAACCACATCTTGCACACCTAGAACAAACAAACCATTGTAATCATATTTGCTGGGATAAAAAATAAAAAGTAAATTACAAATATGAACAAGAAGTAATGAGACATAAACTTAAAGGGCTTTTTCCTGGCACATTCCATTCTAATTTACAACCTAGAACACCGCTTCCATTAAGGCTCTCTGTTTCCCTAGTAACCAAATTTGTTTACGGGGAAATGCTGCCACCTAGTGGCCGTTTCCTGCAAGAACAGCTTTAAACTCACAGCTAATGGTCACTTAACATTCACAAGGACTCAGGGCTGTAAAGGACACCTGCCCTAAAAAACTGTGCAGAAGTAGGGAATGGACAATAAAATTCAAAAGAGGCAAATGTTTCAAGAAGAGAGTATGAAGAGTTTAGGTTTACTCACGCTCTTCTTTAAAACAAGGAAAATGGATAAAAGCTCAACCTCAGGGAGTGTTAGACCCATGCAATCTAATCTACAAAAAGTTTCAACTTACACCAGTCGACTCACCATCAGCAAAAAGTCTACAAACAATAAATGCTGAAGGGGATTTAGAGAACTGTGTACCCTCTACCTGCTGGTGAGACGTAAAGGCGTAACAGCCAATGATGAGAACAGAAAGGAGCTGTGTTTAAAAGTAAAAATGGAGGTACCATTCAATCCAGCAGGCGCACCATTGGACCTCTCACCTGAGAAGACAAGAATCGAGAAGACACAGGCCGCAAAAGCTGCAGTGCAGCCTTATTCACAATAGCCAAGACAGTGAAGCAATCAAAATGTCCAACAACAGGTGAGTGGATAAAGAAGAAGTGGTCCATGTACACAGTGGAATATTAGCCATGGAAAACAATGAACCATTGCTCTCTGAGGCACCACAAATGAGTCTGGAGATAATCACGAAATATGAGGTAAGTCGGAAAGCAAAAGACCTATATTCTATGATATGACTTACAGGCGTTATCTAATAACTGACACAAATGAACATATTTCCACAGAGAAAGACACTCACAGACTTAGAAAACAAACTGTGCTCATCTAAAAGGAAAAGTGGGGGGAATGGATAAATTAAGATTAGTGTTACTATATGTATACAAACACATATTATATACATATCTCAAAAAGACCGACCATAGAGCAAGGGAGGTCTGCGGAACCCTCAGTAACATTTTACATGGGAAGAGGATCTGTACTTGAATAGACATATAGAATGTACAAATGAACCAGATTGTGTACACCTAGGGCAGACAATATTCTAAGCTTTACCCCAATTAAGAAAATTTTTAAAACCAAGAAGAATTAATGAGACATAAACTTATGGGGTTTCTCCATGCACATGCCAATGTAATTTACAACCTAGGACACGACTTCCAGAAAGGCTCTGCTGCCCTAGTACCCAGATTGGGGAATGGAGAAATGCTGCCTGCTTGAGGCCACTTCCCAGAACAGCAGCTTTAAACCCATTGCTAAAGGTCACTAAACATTCACCAAATTGCAGTTCGGTAAATGACACCTGCTCTCTAAATAAATTCTGGGGTGGAAAATCGACCAAAAAATTAAAAAGAGGGCAAACCTCCAAGAAGACAATTTCAAGAGTTATATTGTACTCCCAATTGTTTCCTTTTTTTAACAGAAAAGAAAACGGCAGAGAAAAATGATGAGTTTTACGAATTTTCAAAGACATGCAAACTCAAGTTACAAAAACCTATCAGCTCACAGCAGCCAGAAGGGCCATTAGCATAAATGCTGCAAACAATAAATGCTGAAGCGATTGTGGAGAAATGCGTACCCTCGATTCTAAGGGGGACGTGGTAAGAGCCACTAATGAAAACACAAAGAAGGTGCTTTGAAAAGGGAAACTCCGTGCTACCAGTCAGTCAATCACACCCACTGCTGGGTCTATCACCTGAGAAAATGAGAATCAAAAAGTCACAGGCTGCCAATCCTGCACTCCAACAATATTTACCATAGCCAACACTTGGAAGCAATGAAAATGTCCATCAACCGAGGAATGCACAAAGTAGAAGTGGTCCACGTACACAGTGGAAATTTACTCCAATAAAAAATAAAAATTAAATTTAAAAATCCAACAAAAGTAAGGAGACATCAGCTTGTCTGGGTTTGTCCGGGCACACTCCACTCTAATTTATACCCGAGAAACCCCACAGGCCGCAAGGGCTTTTCCCTAGATACCAGGGTGGGGGACATAGAAAGGCTGCCACCCTCTGGCAGTTACCTGCAAAAGCAGCTTTAAAGCCTGTGCTAATGGTCATTTCATAGGAACCGGTACTGCAGAACTGTAAATGAAACCTGCCCTCAAAATGTCTTGAGGGAGGTAACGGACAAAACATTTCAAAATGTGACACATACTTAAAGAGAACACTTTGAAGAACTAAGGGATAATCACAGCTTGAAAAATAAAAAAGACATGCCTTAAAGCTCAATTTCAACGGATTATGTGGCACATTCGAATTCAACCACAGAGAGGTATCAGCTCACACTTGTCAGAATAACCATCAGCAAGAAAACTACAAAACAATAAATGCTGAAGGTGTTGTGGAGAAATGCATACACTCAACTTCAAGTGGGACGTAAGTTGGAAAGGGCCACGAATGAGAACAGAATGGAGGTGCCTTAAAAAGGTAAACATTGAGCTACCATATGATCCAGCAGGCCCACTCCTCGACCTATAATCTAAGAAGAGAGAATTGGAAAGACACAGGCAGGCAAATCTGCATTGCACAGTATTATAATAGCCAAGATAGGGAAGTAACCAAAAAGTCCACCAACAGATGGGTGGACAAAGAAGAACTCTTCCGTGTACAGATGGAATATTCGCTAGTGAAAAAATGAAACAATGCCATTTGCAGCACCATAGATGAGTCTAGACGTAATCACGCCACCTGTAGTAAGTGAGAAAGCAAAAGACACATATCCTGTCATATCCCTTTTAAGAGTTACTTAAAAATTGATACCAATGAAGATATTTCCACAGAGAAAGGCAATCACAGAATCATTAAAAAGCTTATGGTTCACCACATAGAAAGGGATGAGGATTGGATACATTACCATATTGGGTTTAACAGAGATATACAAACCACGTGAAATACATAACCACCAAAGACGTACGGAAGACGAGGAGAAGACTACTCAACATTGTGTCATAACCTACATGGGAAAAGGATGGGAGGAAGAATAGATACATGTATATGTGTGAAAGAACCACATCTTGCACACCTAGAACAAACAAACCATTGTAATCATATTTGCTGGGATAAAAAATAAAAAGTAAATTACAAATATGAACAAGAAGTAATGAGACATAAACTTAAAGGGCTTTTTCCTGGCACATTCCATTCTAATTTACAACCTAGAACACCGCTTCCATTAAGGCTCTCTGTTTCCCTAGTAACCAAATTTGTTTACGGGGAAATGCTGCCACCTAGTGGCCGTTTCCTGCAAGAACAGCTTTAAACTCACAGCTAATGGTCACTTAACATTCACAAGGACTCAGGGCTGTAAAGGACACCTGCCCTAAAAAACTGTGCAGAAGTAGGGAATGGACAATAAAATTCAAAAGAGGCAAATGTTTCAAGAAGAGAGTATGAAGAGTTTAGGTTTACTCACGCTCTTCTTTAAAACAAGGAAAATGGATAAAAGCTCAACCTCAGGGAGTGTTAGACCCATGCAATCTAATCTACAAAAAGTTTCAACTTACACCAGTCGACTCACCATCAGCAAAAAGTCTACAAACAATAAATGCTGAAGGGGATTTAGAGAACTGTGTACCCTCTACCTGCTGGTGAGACGTAAAGGCGTAACAGCCAATGATGAGAACAGAAAGGAGCTGTGTTTAAAAGTAAAAATGGAGGTACCATTCAATCCAGCAGGCGCACCATTGGACCTCTCACCTGAGAAGACAAGAATCGAGAAGACACAGGCCGCAAAAGCTGCAGTGCAGCCTTATTCACAATAGCCAAGACAGTGAAGCAATCAAAATGTCCAACAACAGGTGAGTGGATAAAGAAGAAGTGGTCCATGTACACAGTGGAATATTAGCCATGGAAAACAATGAACCATTGCTCTCTGAGGCACCACAAATGAGTCTGGAGATAATCACGAAATATGAGGTAAGTCGGAAAGCAAAAGACCTATATTCTATGATATGACTTACAGGCGTTATCTAATAACTGACACAAATGAACATATTTCCACAGAGAAAGACACTCACAGACTTAGAAAACAAACTGTGCTCATCTAAAAGGAAAAGTGGGGGGAATGGATAAATTAAGATTAGTGTTACTATATGTATACAAACACATATTATATACATATCTCAAAAAGACCGACCATAGAGCAAGGGAGGTCTGCGGAACCCTCAGTAACATTTTACATGGGAAGAGGATCTGTACTTGAATAGACATATATAATGTACAAATGAACCAGATTGTGTACACCTAGGGCAGACAATATTCTAAGCTTTACCCCAATTAAGAAAATTTTTAAAACCAAGAAGAATTAATGAGACATAAACTTATGGGGTTTCTCCATGCACATGCCAATGTAATTTACAACCTAGGACACGACTTCCCGAAAGGCTCTGCTGCCCTAGTACCCAGATTGGGGAATGGAGAAATGCTGCCTGCTTGAGGCCACTTCCCAGAACAGCAGCTTTAAACCCATTGCTAAAGGTCACTAAACATTCACCAAATTGCAGTTCGGTAAATGACACCTGCTCTCTAAATAAATTCTGGGGTGGAAAATCGACCAAAAAATTAAAAAGAGGGCAAACCTCCAAGAAGACAATTTCAAGAGTTATATTGTACTCCCAATTGTTTCCTTTTTTTAACAGAAAAGAAAACGGCAGAGAAAAATGATGAGTTTTACGAATTTTCAAAGACATGCAAACTCAAATTACAAAAACCTATCAGCTCACAGCAGCCAGAAGGGCCATTAGCATAAATGCTGCAAACAATAAATGCTGAAGCGATTGTGGAGAAATGCGTACCCTCGATTCTAAGGGGGACGTGGTAAGAGCCACTAATGAAAACACAAAGAAGGTGCTTTGAAAAGGGAAACTCCGTGCTACCAGTCAGTCAATCACACCCACTGCTGGGTCTATCACCTGAGAAAATGAGAATCAAAAAGTCACAGGCTGCCAATCCTGCACTCCAACAATATTTACCATAGCCAACACTTGGAAGCAATGAAAATGTCCATCAACCGAGGAATGCACAAAGTAGAAGTGGTCCACGTACACAGTGGAAATTTACTCCAATAAAAAATAAAAATTAAATTTAAAAATCCAACAAAAGTAAGGAGACATCAGCTTGTCTGGGTTTGTCCGGGCACACTCCACTCTAATTTATACCCGAGAAACCCCACAGGCCGCAAGGGCTTTTCCCTAGATACCAGGGTGGGGGACATAGAAAGGCTGCCACCCTCTGGCAGTTACCTGCAAAAGCAGCTTTAAAGCCTGTGCTAATGGTCATTTCATAGGAACCGGTACTGCAGAACTGTAAATGAAACCTGCCCTCAAAATGTCTTGAGGGAGGTAACGGACAAAACATTTCAAAATGTGACACATACTTAAAGAGAACACTTTGAAGAACTAAGGGATAATCACAGCTTGAAAAATAAAAAAGACATGCCTTAAAGCTCAATTTCAACGGATTATGTGGCACATTCGAATTCAACCACAGAGAGGTATCAGCTCACACTTGTCAGAATAACCATCAGCAAGAAAACTACAAAACAATAAATGCTGAAGGTGTTGTGGAGAAATGCATACACTCAACTTCAAGTGGGACGTAAGTTGGAAAGGGCCACGAATGAGAACAGAATGGAGGTGCCTTAAGAAGGTAAAGATTGAGCTACCATATGATCCAGCAGGCCCACTCCTCGACCTATAATCTAAGAAGAGAGAATTGGAAAGACACAGGCAGGCAAATCTGCATTGCACAGTATTATAATAGCCAAGATAGGGAAGTAACCAAAAAGTCCACCAACAGATGGGTGGACAAAGAAGAACTCTTCCGTGTACAGATGGAATATTCGCTAGTGAAAAAATGAAACAATGCCATTTGCAGCACCATAGATGAGTCTAGACGTAATCACGCCACCTGTAGTAAGTGAGAAAGCAAAAGACACATATCCTGTCATATCCCTTTTAAGAGTTACTTAAAAATTGATACCAATGAAGATATTTCCACAGAGAAAGGCAATCACAGAATCATTAAAAAGCTTATGGTTCACCACATAGAAAGGGATGAGGATTGGATACATTACCATATTGGGTTTAACAGAGATATACAAACCACGTGAAATACATAACCACCAAAGACGTACGGAAGACGAGGAGAAGACTACTCAACATTGTGTCATAACCTACATGGGAAAAGGATGGGAGGAAGAATAGATACATGTATATGTGTGAAAGAACCACATCTTGCACACCTAGAACAAACAAACCATTGTAATCATATTTGCTGGGATAAAAAATAAAAAGTAAATTACAAATATGAACAAGAAGTAATGAGACATAAACTTAAAGGGCTTTTTCCTGGCACATTCCATTCTAATTTACAACCTAGAACACCGCTTCCATTAAGGCTCTCTGTTTCCCTAGTAACCAAATTTGTTTACGGGGAAATGCTGCCACCTAGTGGCCGTTTCCTGCAAGAACAGCTTTAAACTCACAGCTAATGGTCACTTAACATTCACAAGGACTCAGGGCTGTAAAGGACACCTGCCCTAAAAAACTGTGCAGAAGTAGGGAATGGACAATAAAATTCAAAAGAGGCAAATGTTTCAAGAAGAGAGTATGAAGAGTTTAGGTTTACTCACGCTCTTCTTTAAAACGAGGAAAATGGATAAAAGCTCCACCTCAGGGAGTGTTAGACCCATGCAATCTAATCTACAAAAAGTTTCAACTTACACCAGTCGACTCACCATCAGCAAAAAGTCTACAAACAATAAATGCTGAAGGGGATTTAGAGAACTGTGTACCCTCTACCTGCTGGTGAGACGTAAAGGCGTAACAGCCAATAATGAGAACAGAAAGGAGCTGTGTTTAAAAGTAAAAATGGAGGTACCATTCAATCCAGCAGGCGCACCATTGGACCTCTCACCTGAGAAGACAAGAATCGAGAAGACACAGGCCGCAAAAGCTGCAGTGCAGCCTTATTCACAATAGCCAAGACAGTGAAGCAATCAAAATGTCCAACAACAGGTGAGTGGATAAAGAAGAAGTGGTCCATGTACACAGTGGAATATTAGCCATGGAAAACAATGAACCATTGCTCTCTGAGGCACCACAAATGAGTCTGGAGATAATCACGAAATATGAGGTAAGTCGGAAAGCAAAAGACCTATATTCTATGATATGACTTACAGGCGTTATCTAATAACTGACAGAAATGAACATATTTCCACAGAGGAAGACACTCACAGACTTAGAAAACAAACTGTGCTCATCTAAAAGGAAAAGTGGGGGGAATGGATAAATTAAGATTAGTGTTACTATATGTATACAAACACATATTATATACATATCTCAAAAAGACCGACCATAGAGCAAGGGAGGTCTGCGGAACCCTCAGTAACATTTTACATGGGAAGAGGATCTGTACTTGAATAGACATATAGAATGTACAAATGAACCAGATTGTGTACACCTAGGGCAGACAATATTCTAAGCTTTACCCCAATTAAGAAAATTTTTAAAACCAAGAAGAATTAATGAGACATAAACTTATGGGGTTTCTCCATGCACATGCCAATGTAATTTACAACCTAGGACACGACTTCCAGAAAGGCTCTGCTGCCCTAGTACCCAGATTGGGGAATGGAGAAATGCTGCCTGCTTGAGGCCACTTCCCAGAACAGCAGCTTTAAACCCATTGCTAAAGGTCACTAAACATTCACCAAATTGCAGTTCGGTAAATGACACCTGCTCTCTAAATAAATTCTGGGGTGGAAAATCGACCAAAAAATTAAAAAGAGGGCAAACCTCCAAGAAGACAATTTCAAGAGTTATATTGTACTCCCAATTGTTTCCTTTTTTTAACAGAAAAGAAAACGGCAGAGAAAAATGATGAGTTTTACGAATTTTCAAAGACATGCAAACTCAAATTACAAAAACCTATCAGCTCACAGCAGCCAGAAGGGCCATTAGCATAAATGCTGCAAACAATAAATGCTGAAGCGATTGTGGAGAAATGCGTACCCTCGATTCTAAGGGGGACGTGGTAAGAGCCACTAATGAAAACACAAAGAAGGTGCTTTGAAAAGGGAAACTCCGTGCTACCAGTCAGTCAATCACACCCACTGCTGGGTCTATCACCTGAGAAAATGAGAATCAAAAAGTCACAGGCTGCCAATCCTGCACTCCAACAATATTTACCATAGCCAACACTTGGAAGCAATGAAAATGTCCATCAACCGAGGAATGCACAAAGTAGAAGTGGTCCACGTACACAGTGGAAATTTACTCCAATAAAAAATAAAAATTAAATTTAAAAATCCAACAAAAGTAAGGAGACATCAGCTTGTCTGGGTTTGTCCGGGCACACTCCACTCTAATTTATACCCGAGAAACCCCACAGGCCGCAAGGGCTTTTCCCTAGATACCAGGGTGGGGGACATAGAAAGGCTGCCACCCTCTGGCAGTTACCTGCAAAAGCA
The DNA here is from genome assembly GCF_028023285.1 of Balaenoptera ricei. Taxonomy (NCBI): domain Eukaryota; kingdom Metazoa; phylum Chordata; class Mammalia; order Artiodactyla; family Balaenopteridae; genus Balaenoptera; species Balaenoptera ricei. Next base: position 138,146,518 of record NC_082641.1, on the reverse strand, counting down.
GCTTTAAAGCCTGTGCTAATGGTCATTTCATAGGAACCGGTACTGCAGAACTGTAAATGAAACCTGCCCTCAAAATGTCTTGAGGGAGGTAACGGACAAAACATTTCAAAATGTGACACATACTTAAAGAGAACACTTTGAAGAACTAAGGGATAATCACAGCTTGAAAAATAAAAAAGACATGCCTTAAAGCTCAATTTCAACGGATTATGTGGCACATTCGAATTCAACCACAGAGAGGTATCAGCTCACACTTGTCAGAATAACCATCAGCAAGAAAACTACAAAACAATAAATGCTGAAGGTGTTGTGGAGAAATGCATACACTCAACTTCAAGTGGGACGTAAGTTGGAAAGGGCCACGAATGAGAACAGAATGGAGGTGCCTTAAGAAGGTAAAGATTGAGCTACCATATGATCCAGCAGGCCCACTCCTCGACCTATAATCTAAGAAGAGAGAATTGGAAAGACACAGGCAGGCAAATCTGCATTGCACAGTATTATAATAGCCAAGATAGGGAAGTAACCAAAAAGTCCACCAACAGATGGGTGGACAAAGAAGAACTCTTCCGTGTACAGATGGAATATTCGCTAGTGAAAAAATGAAACAATGCCATTTGCAGCACCATAGATGAGTCTAGACGTAATCACGCCACCTGTAGTAAGTGAGAAAGCAAAAGACACATATCCTGTCATATCCCTTTTAAGAGTTACTTAAAAATTGATACCAATGAAGATATTTCCACAGAGAAAGGCAATCACAGAATCATTAAAAAGCTTATGGTTCACCACATAGAAAGGGATGAGGATTGGATACATTACCATATTGGGTTTAACAGAGATATACAAACCACGTGAAATACATAACCACCAAAGACGTACGGAAGACGAGGAGAAGACTACTCAACATTGTGTCATAACCTACATGGGAAAAGGATGGGAGGAAGAATAGATACATGTATATGTGTGAAAGAACCACATCTTGCACACCTAGAACAAACAAACCATTGTAATCATATTTGCTGGGATAAAAAATAAAAAGTAAATTACAAATATGAACAAGAAGTAATGAGACATAAACTTAAAGGGCTTTTTCCTGGCACATTCCATTCTAATTTACAACCTAGAACACCGCTTCCATTAAGGCTCTCTGTTTCCCTAGTAACCAAATTTGTTTACGGGGAAATGCTGCCACCTAGTGGCCGTTTCCTGCAAGAACAGCTTTAAACTCACAGCTAATGGTCACTTAACATTCACAAGGACTCAGGGCTGTAAAGGACACCTGCCCTAAAAAACTGGGCAGAAGTAGGGAATGGACAATAAAATTCAAAAGAGGCAAATGTTTCAAGAAGAGAGTATGAAGAGTTTAGGTTTACTCACGCTCTTCTTTAAAACGAGGAAAATGGATAAAAGCTCCACCTCAGGGAGTGTTAGACCCATGCAATCTAATCTACAAAAAGTTTCAACTTACACCAGTCGACTCACCATCAGCAAAAAGTCTACAAACAATAAATGCTGAAGGGGATTTAGAGAACTGTGTACCCTCTACCTGCTGGTGAGACGTAAAGGCGTAACAGCCAATAATGAGAACAGAAAGGAGCTGTGTTTAAAAGTAAAAATGGAGGTACCATTCAATCCAGCAGGCGCACCATTGGACCTCTCACCTGAGAAGACAAGAATCGAGAAGACACAGGCCGCAAAAGCTGCAGTGCAGCCTTATTCACAATAGCCAAGACAGTGAAGCAATCAAAATGTCCAACAACAGGTGAGTGGATAAAGAAGAAGTGGTCCATGTACACAGTGGAATATTAGCCATGGAAAACAATGAACCATTGCTCTCTGAGGCACCACAAATGAGTCTGGAGATAATCACGAAATATGAGGTAAGTCGGAAAGCAAAAGACCTATATTCTATGATATGACTTACAGGCGTTATCTAATAACTGACAGAAATGAACATATTTCCACAGAGGAAGACACTCACAGACTTAGAAAACAAACTGTGCTCATCTAAAAGGAAAAGTGGGGGGAATGGATAAATTAAGATTAGTGTTACTATATGTATACAAACACATATTATATACATATCTCAAAAAGACCGACCATAGAGCAAGGGAGGTCTGCGGAACCCTCAGTAACATTTTACATGGGAAGAGGATCTGTACTTGAATAGACATATATAATGTACAAATGAACCAGATTGTGTACACCTAGGGCAGACAATATTCTAAGCTTTACCCCAATTAAGAAAATTTTTAAAACCAAGAAGAATTAATGAGACATAAACTTATGGGGTTTCTCCATGCACATGCCAATGTAATTTACAACCTAGGACACGACTTCCAGAAAGGCTCTGCTGCCCTAGTACCCAGATTGGGGAATGGAGAAATGCTGCCTGCTTGAGGCCACTTCCCAGAACAGCAGCTTTAAACCCATTGCTAAAGGTCACTAAACATTCACCAAATTGCAGTTCGGTAAATGACACCTGCTCTCTAAATAAATTCTGGGGTGGAAAATCGACCAAAAAATTAAAAAGAGGGCAAACCTCCAAGAAGACAATTTCAAGAGTTATATTGTACTCCCAATTGTTTCCTTTTTTTAACAGAAAAGAAAACGGCAGAGAAAAATGATGAGTTTTACGAATTTTCAAAGACATGCAAACTCAAATTACAAAAACCTATCAGCTCACAGCAGCCAGAAGGGCCATTAGCATAAATGCTGCAAACAATAAATGCTGAAGCGATTGTGGAGAAATGCGTACCCTCGATTCTAAGGGGGACGTGGTAAGAGCCACTAATGAAAACACAAAGAAGGTGCTTTGAAAAGGGAAACTCCGTGCTACCAGTCAGTCAATCACACCCACTGCTGGGTCTATCACCTGAGAAAATGAGAATCAAAAAGTCACAGGCTGCCAATCCTGCACTCCAACAATATTTACCATAGCCAACACTTGGAAGCAATGAAAATGTCCATCAACCGAGGAATGCACAAAGTAGAAGTGGTCCACGTACACAGTGGAAATTTACTCCAATAAAAAATAAAAATTAAATTTAAAAATCCAACAAAAGTAAGGAGACATCAGCTTGTCTGGGTTTGTCCGGGCACACTCCACTCTAATTTATACCCGAGAAACCCCACAGGCCGCAAGGGCTTTTCCCTAGATACCAGGGTGGGGGACATAGAAAGGCTGCCACCCTCTGGCAGTTACCTGCAAAAGCAGCTTTAAAGCCTGTGCTAATGGTCATTTCATAGGAACCGGTACTGCAGAACTGTAAATGAAACCTGCCCTCAAAATGTCTTGAGGGAGGTAACGGACAAAACATTTCAAAATGTGACACATACTTAAAGAGAACACTTTGAAGAACTAAGGGATAATCACAGCTTGAAAAATAAAAAAGACATGCCTTAAAGCTCAATTTCAACGGATTATGTGGCACATTCGAATTCAACCACAGAGAGGTATCAGCTCACACTTGTCAGAATAACCATCAGCAAGAAAACTACAAAACAATAAATGCTGAAGGTGTTGTGGAGAAATGCATACACTCAACTTCAAGTGGGACGTAAGTTGGAAAGGGCCACGAATGAGAACAGAATGGAGGTGCCTTAAAAAGGTAAAGATTGAGCTACCATATGATCCAGCAGGCCCACTCCTCGACCTATAATCTAAGAAGAGAGAATTGGAAAGACACAGGCAGGCAAATCTGCATTGCACAGTATTATAATAGCCAAGATAGGGAAGTAACCAAAAAGTCCACCAACAGATGGGTGGACAAAGAAGAACTCTTCCGTGTACAGATGGAATATTCGCTAGTGAAAAAATGAAACAATGCCATTTGCAGCACCATAGATGAGTCTAGACGTACTCACGCCACCTGTAGTAAGTGAGAAAGCAAAAGACACATATCCTGTCATATCCCTTTTAAGAGTTACTTAAAAATTGATACCAATGAAGATATTTCCACAGAGAAAGGCAATCACAGAATCATTAAAAAGCTTATGGTTCACCACATAGAAAGGGATGAGGATTGGATACATTACCATATTGGGTTTAACAGAGATATACAAACCACGTGAAATACATAACCACCAAAGACGTACGGAAGACGAGGAGAAGACTACTCAACATTGTGTCATAACCTACATGGGAAAAGGATGGGAGGAAGAATAGATACATGTATATGTGTGAAAGAACCACATCTTGCACACCTAGAACAAACAAACCATTGTAATCATATTTGCTGGGATAAAAAATAAAAAGTAAATTACAAATATGAACAAGAAGTAATGAGACATAAACTTAAAGGGCTTTTTCCTGGCACATTCCATTCTAATTTACAACCTAGAACACCGCTTCCATTAAGGCTCTCTGTTTCCCTAGTAACCAAATTTGTTTACGGGGAAATGCTGCCACCTAGTGGCCGTTTCCTGCAAGAACAGCTTTAAACTCACAGCTAATGGTCACTTAACATTCACAAGGACTCAGGGCTGTAAAGGACACCTGCCCTAAAAAACTGGGCAGAAGTAGGGAATGGACAATAAAATTCAAAAGAGGCAAATGTTTCAAGAAGAGAGTATGAAGAGTTTAGGTTTACTCACGCTCTTCTTTAAAACGAGGAAAATGGATAAAAGCTCCACCTCAGGGAGTGTTAGACCCATGCAATCTAATCTACAAAAAGTTTCAACTTACACCAGTCGACTCACCATCAGCAAAAAGTCTACAAACAATAAATGCTGAAGGGGATTTAGAGAACTGTGTACCCTCTACCTGCTGGTGAGACGTAAAGGCGTAACAGCCAATAATGAGAACAGAAAGGAGCTGTGTTTAAAAGTAAAAATGGAGGTACCATTCAATCCAGCAGGCGCACCATTGGACCTCTCACCTGAGAAGACAAGAATCGAGAAGACACAGGCCGCAAAAGCTGCAGTGCAGCCTTATTCACAATAGCCAAGACAGTGAAGCAATCAAAATGTCCAACAACAGGTGAGTGGATAAAGAAGAAGTGGTCCATGTACACAGTGGAATATTAGCCATGGAAAACAATGAACCATTGCTCTCTGAGGCACCACAAATGAGTCTGGAGATAATCACGAAATATGAGGTAAGTCGGAAAGCAAAAGACCTATATTCTATGATATGACTTACAGGCGTTATCTAATAACTGACAGAAATGAACATATTTCCACAGAGGAAGACACTCACAGACTTAGAAAACAAACTGTGCTCATCTAAAAGGAAAAGTGGGGGGAATGGATAAATTAAGATTAGTGTTACTATATGTATACAAACACATATTATATACATATCTCAAAAAGACCGACCATAGAGCAAGGGAGGTCTGCGGAACCCTCAGTAACATTTTACATGGGAAGAGGATCTGTACTTGAATAGACATATATAATGTACAAATGAACCAGATTGTGTACACCTAGGGCAGACAATATTCTAAGCTTTACCCCAATTAAGAAAAATTTTAAAACCAAGAAGAATTAATGAGACATAAACTTATGGGGTTTCTCCATGCACATGCCAATGTAATTTACAACCTAGGACACGACTTCCAGAAAGGCTCTGCTGCCCTAGTACCCAGATTGGGGAATGGAGAAATGCTGCCTGCTTGAGGCCACTTCCCAGAACAGCAGCTTTAAACCCATTGCTAAAGGTCACTAAACATTCACCAAATTGCAGTTCGGTAAATGACACCTGCTCTCTAAATAAATTCTGGGGTGGAAAATCGACCAAAAAATTAAAAAGAGGGCAAACCTCCAAGAAGACAATTTCAAGAGTTATATTGTACTCCCAATTGTTTCCTTTTTTTAACAGAAAAGAAAACGGCAGAGAAAAATGATGAGTTTTACGAATTTTCAAAGACATGCAAACTCAAATTACAAAAACCTATCAGCTCACAGCAGCCAGAAGGGCCATTAGCATAAATGCTGCAAACAATAAATGCTGAAGCGATTGTGGAGAAATGCGTACCCTCGATTCTAAGGGGGACGTGGTAAGAGCCACTAATGAAAACACAAAGAAGGTGCTTTGAAAAGGGAAACTCCGTGCTACCAGTCAGTCAATCACACCCACTGCTGGGTCTATCACCTGAGAAAATGAGAATCAAAAAGTCACAGGCTGCCAATCCTGCACTCCAACAATATTTACCATAGCCAACACCTGGAAGCAATGAAAATGTCCATCAACCGAGGAATGCACAAAGTAGAAGTGGTCCACGTACACAGTGGAAATTTACTCCAATAAAAAATAAAAATTAAATTTAAAAATCCAACAAAAGTAAGGAGACATCAGCTTGTCTGGGTTTGTCCGGGCACACTCCACTCTAATTTATACCCGAGAAACCCCACAGGCCGCAAGGGCTTTTCCCTACATACCAGGGTGGGGGACATAGAAAGGCTGCCACCCTCTGGCAGTTACCTGCAAAAGCAGCTTTAAAGCCTGTGCTAATGGTCATTTCATAGGAACAAGTACTGCAGAACTGTAAATGAAACCTGCCCTCAAAATGTCTTGAGGGAGGTAACGGACAAAACATTTCAAAATGTGACACATACTTAAAGAGAACACTTTGAAGAACTAAGGGATAATCACAGCTTGAAAAATAAAAAAGACATGCCTTAAAGCTCAATTTCAACGGATTATGTGGCACATTCGAATTCAACCACAGAGAGGTATCAGCTCACACTTGTCAGAATAACCATCAGCAAGAAAACTACAAAACAATAAATGCTGAAGGTGTTGTGGAGAAATGCATACACTCAACTTCAAGTGGGACGTAAGTTGGAAAGGGCCACGAATGAGAACAGAATGGAGGTGCCTTAAAAAGGTAAACATTGAGCTACCATATGATCCAGCAGGCCCACTCCTCGACCTATAATCTAAGAAGAGAGAATTGGAAAGACACAGGCAGGCAAATCTGCATTGCACAGTATTATAATAGCCAAGATAGGGAAGTAACCAAAAAGTCCACCAACAGATGGGTGGACAAAGAAGAACTCTTCCGTGTACAGATGGAATATTCGCTAGTGAAAAAATGAAACAATGCCATTTGCAGCACCATAGATGAGTCTAGACGTACTCACGCCACCTGTAGTAAGTGAGAAAGCAAAAGACACATATCCTGTCATATCCCTTTTAAGAGTTACTTAAAAATTGATACCAATGAAGATATTTCCACAGAGAAAGGCAATCACAGAATCATTAAAAAGCTTATGGTTCACCACATAGAAAGGGATGAGGATTGGATACATTACCATATTGGGTTTAACAGAGATATACAAACCACGTGAAATACATAATCACCAAAGACGTACGGAAGACGAGGAGAAGACTACTCAACATTGTGTCATAACCTACATGGGAAAAGGATGGGAGGAAGAATAGATACATGTATATGTGTGAAAGAACCACATCTTGCACACCTAGAACAAACAAACCATTGTAATCATATTTGCTGGGATAAAAAATAAAAAGTAAATTACAAATATGAACAAGAAGTAATGAGACATAAACTTAAAGGGCTTTTTCCTGGCACATTCCATTCTAATTTACAACCTAGAACACCGCTTCCATTAAGGCTCTCTGTTTCCCTAGTAACCAAATTTGTTTACGGGGAAATGCTGCCACCTAGTGGCCGTTTCCTGCAAGAACAGCTTTAAACTCACAGCTAATGGTCACTTAACATTCACAAGGACTCAGGGCTGTAAAGGACACCTGCCCTAAAAAACTGTGCAGAAGTAGGGAATGGACAATAAAATTCAAAAGAGGCAAATGTTTCAAGAAGAGAGTATGAAGAGTTTAGGTTTACTCACGCTCTTCTTTAAAACGAGGAAAATGGATAAAAGCTCCACCTCAGGGAGTGTTAGACCCATGCAATCTAATCTACAAAAAGTTTCAACTTACACCAGTCGACTCACCATCAGCAAAAAGTCTACAAACAATAAATGCTGAAGGGGATTTAGAGAACTGTGTACCCTCTACCTGCTGGTGAGACGTAAAGGCGTAACAGCCAATAATGAGAACAGAAAGGAGCTGTGTTTAAAAGTAAAAATGGAGGTACCATTCAATCCAGCAGGCGCACCATTGGACCTCTCACCTGAGAAGACAAGAATCGAGAAGACACAGGCCGCAAAAGCTGCAGTGCAGCCTTATTCACAATAGCCAAGACAGTGAAGCAATCAAAATGTCCAACAACAGGTGAGTGGATAAAGAAGAAGTGGTCCATGTACACAGTGGAATATTAGCCATGGAAAACAATGAACCATTGCTCTCTGAGGCACCACAAATGAGTCTGGAGATAATCACGAAATATGAGGTAAGTCGGAAAGCAAAAGACCTACATTCTATGATATGACTTACAGGCGTTATCTAATAACTGACAGAAATGAACATATTTCCACAGAGGAAGACACTCACAGACTTAGAAAACAAACTGTGCTCATCTAAAAGGAAAAGTGGGGGGAATGGATAAATTAAGATTAGTGTTACTATATGTATACAAACACATATTATATACATATCTCAAAAAGACCGACCATAGAGCAAGGGAGGTCTGCGGAACCCTCAGTAACATTTTACATGGGAAGAGGATCTGTACTTGAATAGACATATATAATGTACAAATGAACCAGATTGTGTACACCTAGGGCAGACAATATTCTAAGCTTTACCCCAATTAAGAAAATTTTTAAAACCAAGAAGAATTAATGAGACATAAACTTATGGGGTTTCTCCATGCACATGCCAATGTAATTTACAACCTAGGACACGACTTCCAGAAAGGCTCTGCTGCCCTAGTACCCAGATTGGGGAATGGAGAAATGCTGCCTGCTTGAGGCCACTTCCCAGAACAGCAGCTTTAAACCCATTGCTAAAGGTCACTAAACATTCACCAAATTGCAGTTCGGTAAATGACACCTGCTCTCTAAATAAATTCTGGGGTGGAAAATCGACCAAAAAATTAAAAAGAGGGCAAACCTCCAAGAAGACAATTTCAAGAGTTATATTGTACTCCCAATTGTTTCCTTTTTTTAACAGAAAAGAAAACGGCAGAGAAAAATGATGAGTTTTACGAATTTTCAAAGACATGCAAACTCAAATTACAAAAACCTATCAGCTCACAGCAGCCAGAAGGGCCATTAGCATAAATGCTGCAAACAATAAATGCTGAAGCGATTGTGGAGAAATGCGTACCCTCGATTCTAAGGGGGACGTGGTAAGAGCCACTAATGAAAACACAAAGAAGGTGCTTTGAAAAGGGAAACTCCGTGCTACCAGTCAGTCAATCACACCCACTGCTGGGTCTATCACCTGAGAAAATGAGAATCAAAAAGTCACAGGCTGCCAATCCTGCACTCCAACAATATTTACCATAGCCAACACTTGGAAGCAATGAAAATGTCCATCAACCGAGGAATGCACAAAGTAGAAGTGGTCCACGTACACAGTGGAAATTTACTCCAATAAAAAATAAAAATTAAATTTAAAAATCCAACAAAAGTAAGGAGACATCAGCTTGTCTGGGTTTGTCCGGGCACACTCCACTCTAATTTATACCCGAGAAACCCCACAGGCCGCAAGGGCTTTTCCCTAGATACCAGGGTGGGGGACATAGAAAGGCTGCCACCCTCTGGCAGTTACCTGCAAAAGCAGCTTTAAAGCCTGTGCTAATGGTCATTTCATAGGAACCGGTACTGCAGAACTGTAAATGAAACCTGCCCTCAAAATGTCTTGAGGGAGGTAACGGACAAAACATTTCAAAATGTGACACATACTTAAAGAGAACACTTTGAAGAACTAAGGGATAATCACAGCTTGAAAAATAAAAAAGACATGCCTTAAAGCTCAATTTCAACGGATTATGTGGCACATTCGAATTCAACCACAGAGAGGTATCAGCTCACACTTGTCAGAATAACCATCAGCAAGAAAACTACAAAACAATAAATGCTGAAGGTGTTGTGGAGAAATGCATACACTCAACTTCAAGTGGGACGTAAGTTGGAAAGGGCCACGAATGAGAACAGAATGGAGGTGCCTTAAAAAGGTAAAGATTGAGCTACCATATGATCCAGCAGGCCCACTCCTCGACCTATAATCTAAGAAGAGAGAATTGGAAAGACACAGGCAGGCAAATCTGCATTGCACAGTATTATAATAGCCAAGATAGGGAAGTAACCAAAAAGTCCACCAACAGATGGGTGGACAAAGAAGAACTCTTCCGTGTACAGATGGAATATTCGCTAGTGAAAAAATGAAACAATGCCATTTGCAGCACCATAGATGAGTCTAGACGTACTCACGCCACCTGTAGTAAGTGAGAAAGCAAAAGACACATATCCTGTCATATCCCTTTTAAGAGTTACTTAAAAATTGATACCAATGAAGATATTTCCACAGAGAAAGGCAATCACAGAATCATTAAAAAGCTTATGGTTCACCACATAGAAAGGGATGAGGATTGGATACATTACCATATTGGGTTTAACAGAGATATACAAACCACGTGAAATACATAACCACCAAAGACGTACGGAAGACGAGGAGAAGACTACTCAACATTGTGTCATAACCTACATGGGAAAAGGATGGGAGGAAGAATAGATACATGTATATGTGTGAAAGAACCACATCTTGCACACCTAGAACAAACAAACCATTGTAATCATATTTGCTGGGATAAAAAATAAAAAGTAAATTACAAATATGAACAAGAAGTAATGAGACATAAACTTAAAGGGCTTTTTCCTGGCACATTCCATTCTAATTTACAACCTAGAACACCGCTTCCATTAAGGCTCTCTGTTTCCCTAGTAACCAAATTTGTTTACGGGGAAATGCTGCCACCTAGTGGCCGTTTCCTGCAAGAACAGCTTTAAACTCACAGCTAATGGTCACTTAACATTCACAAGGACTCAGGGCTGTAAAGGACACCTGCCCTAAAAAACTGGGCAGAAGTAGGGAATGGACAATAAAATTCAAAAGAGGCAAATGTTTCAAGAAGAGAGTATGAAGAGTTTAGGTTTACTCACGCTCTTCTTTAAAACGAGGAAAATGGATAAAAGCTCCACCTCAGGGAGTGTTAGACCCATGCAATCTAATCTACAAAAAGTTTCAACTTACACCAGTCGACTCACCATCAGCAAAAAGTCTACAAACAATAAATGCTGAAGGGGATTTAGAGAACTGTGTACCCTCTACCTGCTGGTGAGACGTAAAGGCGTAACAGCCAATAATGAGAACAGAAAGGAGCTGTGTTTAAAAGTAAAAATGGAGGTACCATTCAATCCAGCAGGCGCACCATTGGACCTCTCACCTGAGAAGACAAGAATCGAGAAGACACAGGCCGCAAAAGCTGCAGTGCAGCCTTATTCACAATAGCCAAGACAGTGAAGCAATCAAAATGTCCAACAACAGGTGAGTGGATAAAGAAGAAGTGGTCCATGTACACAGTGGAATATTAGCCATGGAAAACAATGAACCATTGCTCTCTGAGGCACCACAAATGAGTCTGGAGATAATCACGAAATATGAGGTAAGTCGGAAAGCAAAAGACCTATATTCTATGATATGACTTACAGGCGTTATCTAATAACTGACAGAAATGAACATATTTCCACAGAGGAAGACACTCACAGACTTAGAAAACAAACTGTGCTCATCTAAAAGGAAAAGTGGGGGGAATGGATAAATTAAGATTAGTGTTACTATATGTATACAAACACATATTATATACATATCTCAAAAAGACCGACCATAGAGCAAGGGAGGTCTGCGGAACCCTCAGTAACATTTTACATGGGAAGAGGATCTGTACTTGAATAGACATATATAATGTACAAATGAACCAGATTGTGTACACCTAGGGCAGACAATATTCTAAGCTTTACCCCAATTAAGAAAAATTTTAAAACCAAGAAGAATTAATGAGACATAAACTTATGGGGTTTCTCCATGCACATGCCAATGTAATTTACAACCTAGGACACGACTTCCAGAAAGGCTCTGCTGCCCTAGTACCCAGATTGGGGAATGGAGAAATGCTGCCTGCTTGAGGCCACTTCCCAGAACAGCAGCTTTAAACCCATTGCTAAAGGTCACTAAACATTCACCAAATTGCAGTTCGGTAAATGACACCTGCTCTCTAAATAAATTCTGGGGTGGAAAATCGACCAAAAAATTAAAAAGAGGGCAAACCTCCAAGAAGACAATTTCAAGAGTTATATTGTACTCCCAATTGTTTCCTTTTTTTAACAGAAAAGAAAACGGCAGAGAAAAATGATGAGTTTTACGAATTTTCAAAGACATGCAAACTCAAATTACAAAAACCTATCAGCTCACAGCAGCCAGAAGGGCCATTAGCATAAATGCTGCAAACAATAAATGCTGAAGCGATTGTGGAGAAATGCGTACCCTCGATTCTAAGGGGGACGTGGTAAGAGCCACTAATGAAAACACAAAGAAGGTGCTTTGAAAAGGGAAACTCCGTGCTACCAGTCAGTCAATCACACCCACTGCTGGGTCTATCACCTGAGAAAATGAGAATCAAAAAGTCACAGGCTGCCAATCCTGCACTCCAACAATATTTACCATAGCCAACACCTGGAAGCAATGAAAATGTCCATCAACCGAGGAATGCACAAAGTAGAAGTGGTCCACGTACACAGTGGAAATTTACTCCAATAAAAAATAAAAATTAAATTTAAAAATCCAACAAAAGTAAGGAGACATCAGCTTGTCTGGGTTTGTCCGGGCACACTCCACTCTAATTTATACCCGAGAAACCCCACAGGCCGCAAGGGCTTTTCCCTACATACCAGGGTGGGGGACATAGAAAGGCTGCCACCCTCTGGCAGTTACCTGCAAAAGCAGCTTTAAAGCCTGTGCTAATGGTCATTTCATAGGAACAAGTACTGCAGAACTGTAAATGAAACCTGCCCTCAAAATGTCTTGAGGGAGGTAACGGACAAAACATTTCAAAATGTGACACATACTTAAAGAGAACACTTTGAAGAACTAAGGGATAATCACAGCTTGAAAAATAAAAAAGACATGCCTTAAAGCTCAATTTCAACGGATTATGTGGCACATTCGAATTCAACCACAGAGAGGTATCAGCTCACACTTGTCAGAATAACCATCAGCAAGAAAACTACAAAACAATAAATGCTGAAGGTGTTGTGGAGAAATGCATACACTCAACTTCAAGTGGGACGTAAGTTGGAAAGGGCCACGAATGAGAACAGAATGGAGGTGCCTTAAAAAGGTAAACATTGAGCTACCATATGATCCAGCAGGCCCACTCCTCGACCTATAATCTAAGAAGAGAGAATTGGAAAGACACAGGCAGGCAAATCTGCATTGCACAGTATTATAATAGCCAAGATAGGGAAGTAACCAAAAAGTCCACCAACAGATGGGTGGACAAAGAAGAACTCTTCCGTGTACAGATGGAATATTCGCTAGTGAAAAAATGAAACAATGCCATTTGCAGCACCATAGATGAGTCTAGACGTACTCACGCCACCTGTAGTAAGTGAGAAAGCAAAAGACACATATCCTGTCATATCCCTTTTAAGAGTTACTTAAAAATTGATACCAATGAAGATATTTCCACAGAGAAAGGCAATCACAGAATCATTAAAAAGCTTATGGTTCACCACATAGAAAGGGATGAGGATTGGATACATTACCATATTGGGTTTAACAGAGATATACAAACCACGTGAAATACATAACCACCAAAGACGTACGGAAGACGAGGAGAAGACTACTCAACATTGTGTCATAACCTACATGGGAAAAGGATGGGAGGAAGAATAGATACATGTATATGTGTGAAAGAACCACATCTTGCACACCTAGAACAAACAAACCATTGTAATCATATTTGCTGGGATAAAAAATAAAAAGTAAATTACAAATATGAACAAGAAGTAATGAGACATAAACTTAAAGGGCTTTTTCCTGGCACATTCCATTCTAATTTACAACCTAGAACACCGCTTCCATTAAGGCTCTCTGTTTCCCTAGTAACCAAATTTGTTTACGGGGAAATGCTGCCACCTAGTGGCCGTTTCCTGCAAGAACAGCTTTAAACTCACAGCTAATGGTCACTTAACATTCACAAGGACTCAGGGCTGTAAAGGACACCTGCCCTAAAAAACTGTGCAGAAGTAGGGAATGGACAATAAAATTCAAAAGAGGCAAATGTTTCAAGAAGAGAGTATGAAGAGTTTAGGTTTACTCACGCTCTTCTTTAAAACGAGGAAAATGGATAAAAGCTCCACCTCAGGGAGTGTTAGACCCATGCAATCTAATCTACAAAAAGTTTCAACTTACACCAGTCGACTCACCATCAGCAAAAAGTCTACAAACAATAAATGCTGAAGGGGATTTAGAGAACTGTGTACCCTCTACCTGCTGGTGAGACGTAAAGGCGTAACAGCCAATAATGAGAACAGAAAGGAGCTGTGTTTAAAAGTAAAAATGGAGGTACCATTCAATCCAGCAGGCGCACCATTGGACCTCTCACCTGAGAAGACAAGAATCGAGAAGACACAGGCCGCAAAAGCTGCAGTGCAGCCTTATTCACAATAGCCAAGACAGTGAAGCAATCAAAATGTCCAACAACAGGTGAGTGGATAAAGAAGAAGTGGTCCATGTACACAGTGGAATATTAGCCATGGAAAACAATGAACCATTGCTCTCTGAGGCACCACAAATGAGTCTGGAGATAATCACGAAATATGAGGTAAGTCGGAAAGCAAAAGACCTACATTCTATGATATGACTTACAGGCGTTATCTAATAACTGACAGAAATGAACATATTTCCACAGAGGAAGACACTCACAGACTTAGAAAACAAACTGTGCTCATCTAAAAGGAAAAGTGGGGGGAATGGATAAATTAAGATTAGTGTTACTATATGTATACAAACACATATTATATACATATCTCAAAAAGACCGACCATAGAGCAAGGGAGGTCTGCGGAACCCTCAGTAACATTTTACATGGGAAGAGGATCTGTACTTGAATAGACATATATAATGTACAAATGAACCAGATTGTGTACACCTAGGGCAGACAATATTCTAAGCTTTACCCCAATTAAGAAAAATTTTAAAACCAAGAAGAATTAATGAGACATAAACTTATGGGGTTTCTCCATGCACATGCCAATGTAATTTACAACCTAGGACACGACTTCCAGAAAGGCTCTGCTGCCCTAGTACCCAGATTGGGGAATGGAGAAATGCTGCCTGCTTGAGGCCACTTCCCAGAACAGCAGCTTTAAACCCATTGCTAAAGGTCACTAAACATTCACCAAATTGCAGTTCGGTAAATGACACCTGCTCTCTAAGTAAATTCTGGGGTGGAAAATCGACCAAAAAATTAAAAAGAGGGCAAACCTCCAAGAAGACAATTTCAAGAGTTATATTGTACTCCCAATTGTTTCTTTTTTTTAACAGAAAAGAAAACGGCAGAGAAAAATGATGAGTTTTACGAATTTTCAAAGACATGCAAACTCAAATTACAAAAACCTATCAGCTCACAGCAGCCAGAAGGGCCATTAGCATAAATGCTGCAAACAATAAATGCTGAAGCGATTGTGGAGAAATGCGTACCCTCGATTCTAAGGGGGACGTGGTAAGAGCCACTAATGAAAACACAAAGAAGGTGCTTTGAAAAGGGAAACTCCGTGCTACCAGTCAGTCAATCACACCCACTGCTGGGTCTATCACCTGAGAAAATGAGAATCAAAACGTCACAGGCTGCCAATCCTGCACTCCAACAATATTTACCATAGCCAACACTTGGAAGCAATGAAAATGTCCATCAACCGAGGAATGCACAAAGTAGAAGTGGTCCACGTACACAGTGGAAATTTACTCCAATAAAAAATAAAAATTAAATTTAAAAATCCAACAAAAGTAAGGAGACATCAGCTTGTCTGGGTTTGTCCGGGCACACTCCACTCTAATTTATACCCGAGAAACCCCACAGGCCGCAAGGGCTTTTCCCTAGATACCAGGGTGGGGGACATAGAAAGGCTGCCACCCTCTGGCAGTTACCTGCAAAAGCAGCTTTAAAGCCTGTGCTAATGGTCATTTCATAGGAACCGGTACTGCAGAACTGTAAATGAAACCTGCCCTCAAAATGTCTTGAGGGAGGTAACGGACAAAACATTTCAAAATGTGACACATACTTAAAGAGAACACTTTGAAGAACTAAGGGATAATCACAGCTTGAAAAATAAAAAAGACATGCCTTAAAGCTCAATTTCAACGGATTATGTGGCACATTCGAATTCAACCACAGAGAGGTATCAGCTCACACTTGTCAGAATAACCATCAGCAAGAAAACTACAAAACAATAAATGCTGAAGGTGTTGTGGAGAAATGCATACACTCAACTTCAAGTGGGACGTAAGTTGGAAAGGGCCACGAATGAGAACAGAATGGAGGTGCCTTAAAAAGGTAAACATTGAGCTACCATATGATCCAGCAGGCCCACTCCTCGACCTATAATCTAAGAAGAGAGAATTGGAAAGACACAGGCAGGCAAATCTGCATTGCACAGTATTATAATAGCCAAGATAGGGAAGTAACCAAAAAGTCCACCAACAGATGGGTGGACAAAGAAGAACTCTTCCGTGTACAGATGGAATATTCGCTAGTGAAAAAATGAAACAATGCCATTTGCAGCACCATAGATGAGTCTAGACGTACTCACGCCACCTGTAGTAAGTGAGAAAGCAAAAGACACATATCCTGTCATATCCCTTTTAAGAGTTACTTAAAAATTGATACCAATGAAGATATTTCCACAGAGAAAGGCAATCACAGAATCATTAAAAAGCTTATGGTTCACCACATAGAAAGGGATGAGGATTGGATACATTACCATATTGGGTTTAACAGAGATATACAAACCACGTGAAATACATAACCACCAAAGACGTACGGAAGACGAGGAGAAGACTACTCAACATTGTGTCATAACCTACATGGGAAAAGGATGGGAGGGAGAATAGATACATGTATATGTGTGAAAGAACCACATCTTGCACACCTAGAACAAACAAACCATTGTAATCATATTTGCTGGGATAAAAAATAAAAAGTAAATTACAAATATGAACAAGAAGTAATGAGACATAAACTTAAAGGGCTTTTTCCTGGCACATTCCATTCTAATTTACAACCTAGAACACCGCTTCCATTAAGGCTCTCTGTTTCCCTAGTAACCAAATTTGTTTACGGGGAAATGCTGCCACCTAGTGGCCGTTTCCTGCAAGAACAGCTTTAAACTCACAGCTAATGGTCACTTAACATTCACAAGGACTCAGGGCTGTAAAGGACACCTGCCCTAAAAAACTGTGCAGAAGTAGGGAATGGACAATAAAATTCAAAAGAGGCAAATGTTTCAAGAAGAGAGTATGAAGAGTTTAGGTTTACTCACGCTCTTCTTTAAAACGAGGAAAATGGATAAAAGCTCCACCTCAGGGAGTGTTAGACCCATGCAATCTAATCTACAAAAAGTTTCAACTTACACCAGTCGACTCACCATCAGCAAAAAGTCTACAAACAATAAATGCTGAAGGGGATTTAGAGAACTGTGTACCCTCTACCTGCTGGTGAGACGTAAAGGCGTAACAGCCAATGATGAGAACAGAAAGGAGCTGTGTTTAAAAGTAAAAATGGAGGTACCATTCAATCCAGCAGGCGCACCATTGGACCTCTCACCTGAGAAGACAAGAATCGAGAAGACACAGGCCGCAAAAGCTGCAGTGCAGCCTTATTCACAATAGCCAAGACAGTGAAGCAATCAAAATGTCCAACAACAGGTGAGTGGATAAAGAAGAAGTGGTCCATGTACACAGTGGAATATTAGCCATGGAAAACAATGAACCATTGCTCTCTGAGGCACCACAAATGAGTCTGGAGATAATCACGAAATATGAGGTAAGTCGGAAAGCAAAAGACCTATATTCTATGATATGACTTACAGGCGTTATCTAATAACTGACAGAAATGAACATATTTCCACAGAGAAAGACACTCACAGACATAGAAAAAAAAACTGTGCTCATCTAAAAGGAAAAGTGGGGGGAATGGATCAATTAAGATTAGTGTTACTATATGTATACAAACACATATTATATACATATCTCAAAAAGACCGACCATAGAGCAAGGGAGGTCTGCGGAACCCTCAGTAACATTTTACATGGGAAGAGGATCTGTACTTGAATAGACATATATAATGTACAAATGAACCAGATTGTGTACACCTAGGGCAGACAATATTCTAAGCTTTACCCCAATTAAGAAAAATTTTAAAACCAAGAAGAATTAATGAGACATAAACTTATGGGGTTTCTCCATGCACATGCCAATGTAATTTACAACCTAGGACACGACTTCCAGAAAGGCTCTGCTGCCCTAGTACCCAGATTGGGGAATGGAGAAATGCTGCCTGCTTGAGGCCACTTCCCAGAACAGCAGCTTTAAACCCATTGCTAAAGGTCACTAAACATTCACCAAATTGCAGTTCGGTAAATGACACCTGCTCTCTAAGTAAATTCTGGGGTGGAAAATCGACCAAAAAATTAAAAAGAGGGCAAACCTCCAAGAAGACAATTTCAAGAGTTATATTGTACTCCCAATTGTTTCCTTTTTTTAACAGAAAAGAAAACGGCAGAGAAAAATGATGAGTTTTACGAATTTTCAAAGACATGCAAACTCAAATTACAAAAACCTATCAGCTCACAGCAGCCAGAAGGGCCATTAGCATAAATGCTGCAAACAATAAATGCTGAAGCGATTGTGGAGAAATGCGTACCCTCGATTCTAAGGGGGACGTGGTAAGAGCCACTAATGAAAACACAAAGAAGGTGCTTTGAAAAGGGAAACTCCGTGCTACCAGTCAGTCAATCACACCCACTGCTGGGTCTATCACCTGAGAAAATGAGAATCAAAACGTCACAGGCTGCCAATCCTGCACTCCAACAATATTTACCATAGCCAACACTTGGAAGCAATGAAAATGTCCATCAACCGAGGAATGCACAAAGTAGAAGTGGTCCACGTACACAGTGGAAATTTACTCCAATAAAAAATAAAAATTAAATTTAAAAATCCAACAAAAGTAAGGAGACATCAGCTTGTCTGGGTTTGTCCGGGCACACTCCACTCTAATTTATACCCGAGAAACCCCACAGGCCGCAAGGGCTTTTCCCTAGATACCAGGGTGGGGGACATAGAAAGGCTGCCACCCTCTGGCAGTTACCTGCAAAAGCAGCTTTAAAGCCTGTGCTAATGGTCATTTCATAGGAACCGGTACTGCAGAACTGTAAATGAAACCTGCCCTCAAAATGTCTTGAGGGAGGTAACGGACAAAACATTTCAAAATGTGACACATACTTAAAGAGAACACTTTGAAGAACTAAGGGATAATCACAGCTTGAAAAATAAAAAAGACATGCCTTAAAGCTCAATTTCAACGGATTATGTGGCACATTCGAATTCAACCACAGAGAGGTATCAGCTCACACTTGTCAGAATAACCATCAGCAAGAAAACTACAAAACAATAAATGCTGAAGGTGTTGTGGAGAAATGCATACACTCAACTTCAAGTGGGACGTAAGTTGGAAAGGGCCACGAATGAGAACAGAATGGAGGTGCCTTAAAAAGGTAAACATTGAGCTACCATATGATCCAGCAGGCCCACTCCTCGACCTATAATCTAAGAAGAGAGAATTGGAAAGACACAGGCAGGCAAATCTGCATTGCACAGTATTATAATAGCCAAGATAGGGAAGTAACCAAAAAGTCCACCAACAGATGGGTGGACAAAGAAGAACTCTTCCGTGTACAGATGGAATATTCGCTAGTGAAAAAATGAAACAATGCCATTTGCAGCACCATAGATGAGTCTAGACGTACTCACGCCACCTGTAGTAAGTGAGAAAGCAAAAGACACATATCCTGTCATATCCCTTTTAAGAGTTACTTAAAAATTGATACCAATGAAGATATTTCCACAGAGAAAGGCAATCACAGAATCATTAAAAAGCTTATGGTTCACCACATAGAAAGGGATGAGGATTGGATACATTACCATATTGGGTTTAACAGAGATATACAAACCACGTGAAATACATAACCACCAAAGACGTACGGAAGACGAGGAGAAGACTACTCAACATTGTGTCATAACCTACATGGGAAAAGGATGGGAGGGAGAATAGATACATGTATATGTGTGAAAGAACCACATCTTGCACACCTAGAACAAACAAACCATTGTAATCATATTTGCTGGGATAAAAAATAAAAAGTAAATTACAAATATGAACAAGAAGTAATGAGACATAAACTTAAAGGGCTTTTTCCTGGCACATTCCATTCTAATTTACAACCTAGAACACCGCTTCCATTAAGGCTCTCTGTTTCCCTAGTAACCAAATTTGTTTACGGGGAAATGCTGCCACCTAGTGGCCGTTTCCTGCAAGAACAGCTTTAAACTCACAGCTAATGGTCACTTAACATTCACAAGGACTCAGGGCTGTAAAGGACACCTGCCCTAAAAAACTGTGCAGAAGTAGGGAATGGACAATAAAATTCAAAAGAGGCAAATGTTTCAAGAAGAGAGTATGAAGAGTTTAGGTTTACTCACGCTCTTCTTTAAAACGAGGAAAATGGATAAAAGCTCCACCTCAGGGAGTGTTAGACCCATGCAATCTAATCTACAAAAAGTTTCAACTTACACCAGTCGACTCACCATCAGCAAAAAGTCTACAAACAATAAATGCTGAAGGGGATTTAGAGAACTGTGTACCCTCTACCTGCTGGTGAGACGTAAAGGCGTAACAGCCAATGATGAGAACAGAAAGGAGCTGTGTTTAAAAGTAAAAATGGAGGTACCATTCAATCCAGCAGGCGCACCATTGGACCTCTCACCTGAGAAGACAAGAATCGAGAAGACACAGGCCGCAAAAGCTGCAGTGCAGCCTTATTCACAATAGCCAAGACAGTGAAGCAATCAAAATGTCCAACAACAGGTGAGTGGATAAAGAAGAAGTGGTCCATGTACACAGTGGAATATTAGCCATGGAAAACAATGAACCATTGCTCTCTGAGGCACCACAAATGAGTCTGGAGATAATCACGAAATATGAGGTAAGTCGGAAAGCAAAAGACCTATATTCTATGATATGACTTACAGGCGTTATCTAATAACTGACACAAATGAACATATTTCCACAGAGAAAGACACTCACAGACTTAGAAAAAAAAACTGTGCTCATCTAAAAGGAAAAGTGGGGGGAATGGATCAATTAAGATTAGTGTTACTATATGTATACAAACACATATTATATACATATCTCAAAAAGACCGACCATAGAGCAAGGGAGGTCTGCGGAACCCTCAGTAACATTTTACATGGGAAGAGGATCTGTACTTGAATAGACATATATAATGTACAAATGAACCAGATTGTGTACACCTAGGGCAGACAATATTCTAAGCTTTACCCCAATTAAGAAAAATTTTAAAACCAAGAAGAATTAATGAGACATAAACTTATGGGGTTTCTCCATGCACATGCCAATGTAATTTACAACCTAGGACACGACTTCCAGAAAGGCTCTGCTGCCCTAGTACCCAGATTGGGGAATGGAGAAATGCTGCCTGCTTGAGGCCACTTCCCAGAACAGCAGCTTTAAACCCATTGCTAAAGGTCACTAAACATTCACCAAATTGCAGTTCGGTAAATGACACCTGCTCTCTAAGTAAATTCTGGGGTGGAAAATCGACCAAAAAATTAAAAAGAGGGCAAACCTCCAAGAAGACAATTTCAAGAGTTATATTGTACTCCCAATTGTTTCCTTTTTTTAACAGAAAAGAAAACGGCAGAGAAAAATGATGAGTTTTACGAATTTTCAAAGACATGCAAACTCAAATTACAAAAACCTATCAGCTCACAGCAGCCAGAAGGGCCATTAGCATAAATGCTGCAAACAATAAATGCTGAAGCGATTGTGGAGAAATGCGTACCCTCGATTCTAAGGGGGACGTGGTAAGAGCCACTAATGAAAACACAAAGAAGGTGCTTTGAAAAGGGAAACTCCGTGCTACCAGTCAGTCAATCACACCCACTGCTGGGTCTATCACCTGAGAAAATGAGAATCAAAACGTCACAGGCTGCCAATCCTGCACTCCAACAATATTTACCATAGCCAACACTTGGAAGCAATGAAAATGTCCATCAACCGAGGAATGCACAAAGTAGAAGTGGTCCACGTACACAGTGGAAATTTACTCCAATAAAAAATAAAAATTAAATTTAAAAATCCAACAAAAGTAAGGAGACATCAGCTTGTCTGGGTTTGTCCGGGCACACTCCACTCTAATTTATACCCGAGAAACCCCACAGGCCGCAAGGGCTTTTCCCTAGATACCAGGGTGGGGGACATAGAAAGGCTGCCACCCTCTGGCAGTTACCTGCAAAAGCAGCTTTAAAGCCTGTGCTAATGGTCATTTCATAGGAACCGGTACTGCAGAACTGTAAATGAAACCTGCCCTCAAAATGTCTTGAGGGAGGTAACGGACAAAACATTTCAAAATGTGACACATACTTAAAGAGAACACTTTGAAGAACTAAGGGATAATCACAGCTTGAAAAATAAAAAAGACATGCCTTAAAGCTCAATTTCAACGGATTATGTGGCACATTCGAATTCAACCACAGAGAGGTATCAGCTCACACTTGTCAGAATAACCATCAGCAAGAAAACTACAAAACAATAAATGCTGAAGGTGTTGTGGAGAAATGCATACACTCAACTTCAAGTGGGACGTAAGTTGGAAAGGGCCACGAATGAGAACAGAATGGAGGTGCCTTAAAAAGGTAAACATTGAGCTACCATATGATCCAGCAGGCCCACTCCTCGACCTATAATCTAAGAAGAGAGAATTGGAAAGACACAGGCAGGCAAATCTGCATTGCACAGTATTATAATAGCCAAGATAGGGAAGTAACCAAAAAGTCCACCAACAGATGGGTGGACAAAGAAGAACTCTTCCGTGTACAGATGGAATATTCGCTAGTGAAAAAATGAAACAATGCCATTTGCAGCACCATAGATGAGTCTAGACGTACTCACGCCACCTGTAGTAAGTGAGAAAGCAAAAGACACATATCCTGTCATATCCCTTTTAAGAGTTACTTAAAAATTGATACCAATGAAGATATTTCCACAGAGAAAGGCAATCACAGAATCATTAAAAAGCTTATGGTTCACCACATAGAAAGGGATGAGGATTGGATACATTACCATATTGGGTTTAACAGAGATATACAAACCACGTGAAATACATAACCACCAAAGACGTACGGAAGACGAGGAGAAGACTACTCAACATTGTGTCATAACCTACATGGG
Organism: Balaenoptera ricei; assembly: GCF_028023285.1. Lineage (NCBI taxonomy): Eukaryota > Metazoa > Chordata > Mammalia > Artiodactyla > Balaenopteridae > Balaenoptera > Balaenoptera ricei. The sequence continues at coordinate 138,123,053 of NC_082641.1, read as the reverse complement.
AAAAGGATGGGAGGGAGAATAGATACATGTATATGTGTGAAAGAACCACATCTTGCACACCTAGAACAAACAAACCATTGTAATCATATTTGCTGGGATAAAAAATAAAAAGTAAATTACAAATATGAACAAGAAGTAATGAGACATAAACTTAAAGGGCTTTTTCCTGGCACATTCCATTCTAATTTACAACCTAGAACACCGCTTCCATTAAGGCTCTCTGTTTCCCTAGTAACCAAATTTGTTTACGGGGAAATGCTGCCACCTAGTGGCCGTTTCCTGCAAGAACAGCTTTAAACTCACAGCTAATGGTCACTTAACATTCACAAGGACTCAGGGCTGTAAAGGACACCTGCCCTAAAAAACTGTGCAGAAGTAGGGAATGGACAATAAAATTCAAAAGAGGCAAATGTTTCAAGAAGAGAGTATGAAGAGTTTAGGTTTACTCACGCTCTTCTTTAAAACGAGGAAAATGGATAAAAGCTCCACCTCAGGGAGTGTTAGACCCATGCAATCTAATCTACAAAAAGTTTCAACTTACACCAGTCGACTCACCATCAGCAAAAAGTCTACAAACAATAAATGCTGAAGGGGATTTAGAGAACTGTGTACCCTCTACCTGCTGGTGAGACGTAAAGGCGTAACAGCCAATGATGAGAACAGAAAGGAGCTGTGTTTAAAAGTAAAAATGGAGGTACCATTCAATCCAGCAGGCGCACCATTGGACCTCTCACCTGAGAAGACAAGAATCGAGAAGACACAGGCCGCAAAAGCTGCAGTGCAGCCTTATTCACAATAGCCAAGACAGTGAAGCAATCAAAATGTCCAACAACAGGTGAGTGGATAAAGAAGAAGTGGTCCATGTACACAGTGGAATATTAGCCATGGAAAACAATGAACCATTGCTCTCTGAGGCACCACAAATGAGTCTGGAGATAATCACGAAATATGAGGTAAGTCGGAAAGCAAAAGACCTATATTCTATGATATGACTTACAGGCGTTATCTAATAACTGACACAAATGAACATATTTCCACAGAGAAAGACACTCACAGACTTAGAAAAAAAAACTGTGCTCATCTAAAAGGAAAAGTGGGGGGAATGGATCAATTAAGATTAGTGTTACTATATGTATACAAACACATATTATATACATATCTCAAAAAGACCGACCATAGAGCAAGGGAGGTCTGCGGAACCCTCAGTAACATTTTACATGGGAAGAGGATCTGTACTTGAATAGACATATATAATGTACAAATGAACCAGATTGTGTACACCTAGGGCAGACAATATTCTAAGCTTTACCCCAATTAAGAAAAATTTTAAAACCAAGAAGAATTAATGAGACATAAACTTATGGGGTTTCTCCATGCACATGCCAATGTAATTTACAACCTAGGACACGACTTCCAGAAAGGCTCTGCTGCCCTAGTACCCAGATTGGGGAATGGAGAAATGCTGCCTGCTTGAGGCCACTTCCCAGAACAGCAGCTTTAAACCCATTGCTAAAGGTCACTAAACATTCACCAAATTGCAGTTCGGTAAATGACACCTGCTCTCTAAGTAAATTCTGGGGTGGAAAATCGACCAAAAAATTAAAAAGAGGGCAAACCTCCAAGAAGACAATTTCAAGAGTTATATTGTACTCCCAATTGTTTCCTTTTTTTAACAGAAAAGAAAACGGCAGAGAAAAATGATGAGTTTTACGAATTTTCAAAGACATGCAAACTCAAATTACAAAAACCTATCAGCTCACAGCAGCCAGAAGGGCCATTAGCATAAATGCTGCAAACAATAAATGCTGAAGCGATTGTGGAGAAATGCGTACCCTCGATTCTAAGGGGGACGTGGTAAGAGCCACTAATGAAAACACAAAGAAGGTGCTTTGAAAAGGGAAACTCCGTGCTACCAGTCAGTCAATCACACCCACTGCTGGGTCTATCACCTGAGAAAATGAGAATCAAAACGTCACAGGCTGCCAATCCTGCACTCCAACAATATTTACCATAGCCAACACTTGGAAGCAATGAAAATGTCCATCAACCGAGGAATGCACAAAGTAGAAGTGGTCCACGTACACAGTGGAAATTTACTCCAATAAAAAATAAAAATTAAATTTAAAAATCCAACAAAAGTAAGGAGACATCAGCTTGTCTGGGTTTGTCCGGGCACACTCCACTCTAATTTATACCCGAGAAACCCCACAGGCCGCAAGGGCTTTTCCCTAGATACCAGGGTGGGGGACATAGAAAGGCTGCCACCCTCTGGCAGTTACCTGCAAAAGCAGCTTTAAAGCCTGTGCTAATGGTCATTTCATAGGAACCGGTACTGCAGAACTGTAAATGAAACCTGCCCTCAAAATGTCTTGAGGGAGGTAACGGACAAAACATTTCAAAATGTGACACATACTTAAAGAGAACACTTTGAAGAACTAAGGGATAATCACAGCTTGAAAAATAAAAAAGACATGCCTTAAAGCTCAATTTCAACGGATTATGTGGCACATTCGAATTCAACCACAGAGAGGTATCAGCTCACACTTGTCAGAATAACCATCAGCAAGAAAACTACAAAACAATAAATGCTGAAGGTGTTGTGGAGAAATGCATACACTCAACTTCAAGTGGGACGTAAGTTGGAAAGGGCCACGAATGAGAACAGAATGGAGGTGCCTTAAAAAGGTAAACATTGAGCTACCATATGATCCAGCAGGCCCACTCCTCGACCTATAATCTAAGAAGAGAGAATTGGAAAGACACAGGCAGGCAAATCTGCATTGCACAGTATTATAATAGCCAAGATAGGGAAGTAACCAAAAAGTCCACCAACAGATGGGTGGACAAAGAAGAACTCTTCCGTGTACAGATGGAATATTCGCTAGTGAAAAAATGAAACAATGCCATTTGCAGCACCATAGATGAGTCTAGACGTACTCACGCCACCTGTAGTAAGTGAGAAAGCAAAAGACACATATCCTGTCATATCCCTTTTAAGAGTTACTTAAAAATTGATACCAATGAAGATATTTCCACAGAGAAAGGCAATCACAGAATCATTAAAAAGCTTATGGTTCACCACATAGAAAGGGATGAGGATTGGATACATTACCATATTGGGTTTAACAGAGATATACAAACCACGTGAAATACATAACCACCAAAGACGTACGGAAGACGAGGAGAAGACTACTCAACATTGTGTCATAACCTACATGGGAAAAGGATGGGAGGGAGAATAGATACATGTATATGTGTGAAAGAACCACATCTTGCACACCTAGAACAAACAAACCATTGTAATCATATTTGCTGGGATAAAAAATAAAAAGTAAATTACAAATATGAACAAGAAGTAATGAGACATAAACTTAAAGGGCTTTTTCCTGGCACATTCCATTCTAATTTACAACCTAGAACACCGCTTCCATTAAGGCTCTCTGTTTCCCTAGTAACCAAATTTGTTTACGGGGAAATGCTGCCACCTAGTGGCCGTTTCCTGCAAGAACAGCTTTAAACTCACAGCTAATGGTCACTTAACATTCACAAGGACTCAGGGCTGTAAAGGACACCTGCCCTAAAAAACTGTGCAGAAGTAGGGAATGGACAATAAAATTCAAAAGAGGCAAATGTTTCAAGAAGAGAGTATGAAGAGTTTAGGTTTACTCACGCTCTTCTTTAAAACGAGGAAAATGGATAAAAGCTCCACCTCAGGGAGTGTTAGACCCATGCAATCTAATCTACAAAAAGTTTCAACTTACACCAGTCGACTCACCATCAGCAAAAAGTCTACAAACAATAAATGCTGAAGGGGATTTAGAGAACTGTGTACCCTCTACCTGCTGGTGAGACGTAAAGGCGTAACAGCCAATGATGAGAACAGAAAGGAGCTGTGTTTAAAAGTAAAAATGGAGGTACCATTCAATCCAGCAGGCGCACCATTGGACCTCTCACCTGAGAAGACAAGAATCGAGAAGACACAGGCCGCAAAAGCTGCAGTGCAGCCTTATTCACAATAGCCAAGACAGTGAAGCAATCAAAATGTCCAACAACAGGTGAGTGGATAAAGAAGAAGTGGTCCATGTACACAGTGGAATATTAGCCATGGAAAACAATGAACCATTGCTCTCTGAGGCACCACAAATGAGTCTGGAGATAATCACGAAATATGAGGTAAGTCGGAAAGCAAAAGACCTACATTCTATGATATGACTTACAGGCGTTATCTAATAACTGACACAAATGAACATATTTCCACAGAGAAAGACACTCACAGACTTAGAAAAAAAAACTGTGCTCATCTAAAAGGAAAAGTGGGGGGAATGGATCAATTAAGATTAGTGTTACTATATGTATACAAACACATATTATATACATATCTCAAAAAGACCGACCATAGAGCAAGGGAGGTCTGCGGAACCCTCAGTAACATTTTACATGGGAAGAGGATCTGTACTTGAATAGACATATATAATGTACAAATGAACCAGATTGTGTACACCTAGGGCAGACAATATTCTAAGCTTTACCCCAATTAAGAAAAATTTTAAAACCAAGAAGAATTAATGAGACATAAACTTATGGGGTTTCTCCATGCACATGCCAATGTAATTTACAACCTAGGACACGACTTCCAGAAAGGCTCTGCTGCCCTAGTACCCAGATTGGGGAATGGAGAAATGCTGCCTGCTTGAGGCCACTTCCCAGAACAGCAGCTTTAAACCCATTGCTAAAGGTCACTAAACATTCACCAAATTGCAGTTCGGTAAATGACACCTGCTCTCTAAGTAAATTCTGGGGTGGAAAATCGACCAAAAAATTAAAAAGAGGGCAAACCTCCAAGAAGACAATTTCAAGAGTTATATTGTACTCCCAATTGTTTCCTTTTTTTAACAGAAAAGAAAACGGCAGAGAAAAATGATGAGTTTTACGAATTTTCAAAGACATGCAAACTCAAATTACAAAAACCTATCAGCTCACAGCAGCCAGAAGGGCCATTAGCATAAATGCTGCAAACAATAAATGCTGAAGCGATTGTGGAGAAATGCGTACCCTCGATTCTAAGGGGGACGTGGTAAGAGCCACTAATGAAAACACAAAGAAGGTGCTTTGAAAAGGGAAACTCCGTGCTACCAGTCAGTCAATCACACCCACTGCTGGGTCTATCACCTGAGAAAATGAGAATCAAAACGTCACAGGCTGCCAATCCTGCACTCCAACAATATTTACCATAGCCAACACTTGGAAGCAATGAAAATGTCCATCAACCGAGGAATGCACAAAGTAGAAGTGGTCCACGTACACAGTGGAAATTTACTCCAATAAAAAATAAAAATTAAATTTAAAAATCCAACAAAAGTAAGGAGACATCAGCTTGTCTGGGTTTGTCCGGGCACACTCCACTCTAATTTATACCCGAGAAACCCCACAGGCCGCAAGGGCTTTTCCCTAGATACCAGGGTGGGGGACATAGAAAGGCTGCCACCCTCTGGCAGTTACCTGCAAAAGCAGCTTTAAAGCCTGTGCTAATGGTCATTTCATAGGAACCGGTACTGCAGAACTGTAAATGAAACCTGCCCTCAAAATGTCTTGAGGGAGGTAACGGACAAAACATTTCAAAATGTGACACATACTTAAAGAGAACACTTTGAAGAACTAAGGGATAATCACAGCTTGAAAAATAAAAAAGACATGCCTTAAAGCTCAATTTCAACGGATTATGTGGCACATTCGAATTCAACCACAGAGAGGTATCAGCTCACACTTGTCAGAATAACCATCAGCAAGAAAACTACAAAACAATAAATGCTGAAGGTGTTGTGGAGAAATGCATACACTCAACTTCAAGTGGGACGTAAGTTGGAAAGGGCCACGAATGAGAACAGAATGGAGGTGCCTTAAAAAGGTAAACATTGAGCTACCATATGATCCAGCAGGCCCACTCCTCGACCTATAATCTAAGAAGAGAGAATTGGAAAGACACAGGCAGGCAAATCTGCATTGCACAGTATTATAATAGCCAAGATAGGGAAGTAACCAAAAAGTCCACCAACAGATGGGTGGACAAAGAAGAACTCTTCCGTGTACAGATGGAATATTCGCTAGTGAAAAAATGAAACAATGCCATTTGCAGCACCATAGATGAGTCTAGACGTACTCACGCCACCTGTAGTAAGTGAGAAAGCAAAAGACACATATCCTGTCATATCCCTTTTAAGAGTTACTTAAAAATTGATACCAATGAAGATATTTCCACAGAGAAAGGCAATCACAGAATCATTAAAAAGCTTATGGTTCACCACATAGAAAGGGATGAGGATTGGATACATTACCATATTGGGTTTAACAGAGATATACAAACCACGTGAAATACATAACCACCAAAGACGTACGGAAGACGAGGAGAAGACTACTCAACATTGTGTCATAACCTACATGGGAAAAGGATGGGAGGGAGAATAGATACATGTATATGTGTGAAAGAACCACATCTTGCACACCTAGAACAAACAAACCATTGTAATCATATTTGCTGGGATAAAAAATAAAAAGTAAATTACAAATATGAACAAGAAGTAATGAGACATAAACTTAAAGGGCTTTTTCCTGGCACATTCCATTCTAATTTACAACCTAGAACACCGCTTCCATTAAGGCTCTCTGTTTCCCTAGTAACCAAATTTGTTTACGGGGAAATGCTGCCACCTAGTGGCCGTTTCCTGCAAGAACAGCTTTAAACTCACAGCTAATGGTCACTTAACATTCACAAGGACTCAGGGCTGTAAAGGACACCTGCCCTAAAAAACTGTGCAGAAGTAGGGAATGGACAATAAAATTCAAAAGAGGCAAATGTTTCAAGAAGAGAGTATGAAGAGTTTAGGTTTACTCACGCTCTTCTTTAAAACGAGGAAAATGGATAAAAGCTCCACCTCAGGGAGTGTTAGACCCATGCAATCTAATCTACAAAAAGTTTCAACTTACACCAGTCGACTCACCATCAGCAAAAAGTCTACAAACAATAAATGCTGAAGGGGATTTAGAGAACTGTGTACCCTCTACCTGCTGGTGAGACGTAAAGGCGTAACAGCCAATGATGAGAACAGAAAGGAGCTGTGTTTAAAAGTAAAAATGGAGGTACCATTCAATCCAGCAGGCGCACCATTGGACCTCTCACCTGAGAAGACAAGAATCGAGAAGACACAGGCCGCAAAAGCTGCAGTGCAGCCTTATTCACAATAGCCAAGACAGTGAAGCAATCAAAATGTCCAACAACAGGTGAGTGGATAAAGAAGAAGTGGTCCATGTACACAGTGGAATATTAGCCATGGAAAACAATGAACCATTGCTCTCTGAGGCACCACAAATGAGTCTGGAGATAATCACGAAATATGAGGTAAGTCGGAAAGCAAAAGACCTATATTCTATGATATGACTTACAGGCGTTATCTAATAACTGACACAAATGAACATATTTCCACAGAGAAAGACACTCACAGACTTAGAAAAAAAAACTGTGCTCATCTAAAAGGAAAAGTGGGGGGAATGGATCAATTAAGATTAGTGTTACTATATGTATACAAACACATATTATATACATATCTCAAAAAGACCGACCATAGAGCAAGGGAGGTCTGCGGAACCCTCAGTAACATTTTACATGGGAAGAGGATCTGTACTTGAATAGACATATATAATGTACAAATGAACCAGATTGTGTACACCTAGGACAGACAATATTCTAAGCTTTACCCCAATTAAGAAAATTTTTAAAACCAAGAAGAATTAATGAGACATAAACTTATGGGGTTTCTCCATGCACATGCCAATGTAATTTACAACCTAGGACACGACTTCCAGAAAGGCTCTGCTGCCCTAGTACCCAGATTGGGGAATGGAGAAATGCTGCCTGCTTGAGGCCACTTCCCAGAACAGCAGCTTTAAACCCATTGCTAAAGGTCACTAAACATTCACCAAATTGCAGTTCGGTAAATGACACCTGCTCTCTAAGTAAATTCTGGGGTGGAAAATCGACCAAAAAATTAAAAAGAGGGCAAACCTCCAAGAAGACAATTTCAAGAGTTATACTGTACTCCCAATTGTTTCCTTTTTTTAACAGAAAAGAAAACGGCAGAGAAAAATGATGAGTTTTACGAATTTTCAAAGACATGCAAACTCAAATTACAAAAACCTATCAGCTCACAGCAGCCAGAAGGGCCATTAGCATAAATGCTGCAAACAATAAATGCTGAAGCGATTGTGGAGAAATGCGTACCCTCGATTCTAAGGGGGACGTGGTAAGAGCCACTAATGAAAACACAAAGAAGGTGCTTTGAAAAGGGAAACTCCGTGCTACCAGTCAGTCAATCACACCCACTGCTGGGTCTATCACCTGAGAAAATGAGAATCAAAACGTCACAGGCTGCCAACCCTGCACTCCAACAATATTTACCATAGCCAACACTTGGAAGCAATGAAAATGTCCATCAACCGAGGAATGCACAAAGTAGAAGTGGTCCACGTACACAGTGGAAATTTACTCCAATAAAAAATAAAAATTAAATTTAAAAATCCAACAAAAGTAAGGAGACATCAGCTTGTCTGGGTTTGTCCGGGCACACTCCACTCTAATTTATACCCGAGAAACCCCACAGGCCGCAAGGGCTTTTCCCTAGATACCAGGGTGGGGGACATAGAAAGGCTGCCACCCTCTGGCAGTTACCTGCAAAAGCAGCTTTAAAGCCTGTGCTAATGGTCATTTCATAGGAACCGGTACTGCAGAACTGTAAATGAAACCTGCCCTCAAAATGTCTTGAGGGAGGTAACGGACAAAACATTTCAAAATGTGACACATACTTAAAGAGAACACTTTGAAGAACTAAGGGATAATCACAGCTTGAAAAATAAAAAAGACATGCCTTAAAGCTCAATTTCAACGGATTATGTGGCACATTCGAATTCAACCACAGAGAGGTATCAGCTCACACTTGTCAGAATAACCATCAGCAAGAAAACTACAAAACAATAAATGCTGAAGGTGTTGTGGAGAAATGCATACACTCAACTTCAAGTGGGACGTAAGTTGGAAAGGGCCACGAATGAGAACAGAATGGAGGTGCCTTAAAAAGGTAAACATTGAGCTACCATATGATCCAGCAGGCCCACTCCTCGACCTATAATCTAAGAAGAGAGAATTGGAAAGACACAGGCAGGCAAATCTGCATTGCACAGTATTATAATAGCCAAGATAGGGAAGTAACCAAAAAGTCCACCAACAGATGGGTGGACAAAGAAGAACTCTTCCGTGTACAGATGGAATATTCGCTAGTGAAAAAATGAAACAATGCCATTTGCAGCACCATAGATGAGTCTAGACGTACTCACGCCACCTGTAGTAAGTGAGAAAGCAAAAGACACATATCCTGTCATATCCCTTTTAAGAGTTACTTAAAAATTGATACCAATGAAGATATTTCCACAGAGAAAGGCAATCACAGAATCATTAAAAAACTTATGGTTCACCACATAGAAAGGGATGAGGATTGGATACATTACCATATTGGGTTTAACAGAGATATACAAACCACGTGAAATACATAACCACCAAAGACGTACGGAAGACGAGGAGAAGACTACTCAACATTGTGTCATAACCTACATGGGAAAAGGATGGGAGGGAGAATAGATACATGTATATGTGTGAAAGAACCACATCTTGCACACCTAGAACAAACAAACCATTGTAATCATATTTGCTGGGATAAAAAATAAAAAGTAAATTACAAATATGAACAAGAAGTAATGAGACATAAACTTAAAGGGCTTTTTCCTGGCACATTCCATTCTAATTTACAACCTAGAACACCGCTTCCATTAAGGCTCTCTGTTTCCCTAGTAACCAAATTTGTTTACGGGGAAATGCTGCCACCTAGTGGCCGTTTCCTGCAAGAACAGCTTTAAACTCACAGCTAATGGTCACTTAACATTCACAAGGACTCAGGGCTCTAAAGGACACCTGCCCTAAAAAACTGTGCAGAAGTAGGGAATGGACAATAAAATTCAAAAGAGGCAAATGTTTCAAGAAGAGAGTATGAAGAGTTTAGGTTTACTCACGCTCTTCTTTAAAACGAGGAAAATGGATAAAAGCTCCACCTCAGGGAGTGTTAGACCCATGCAATCTAATCTACAAAAAGTTTCAACTTACACCAGTCGACTCACCATCAGCAAAAAGTCTACAAACAATAAATGCTGAAGGGGATTTAGAGAACTGTGTACCCTCTACCTGCTGGTGAGACATAAAGGCGTAACAGCCAATGATGAGAACAGAAAGGAGCTGTGTTTAAAAGTAAAAATGGAGGTACCATTCAATCCAGCAGGCGCACCATTGGACCTCTCACCTGAGAAGACAAGAATCGAGAAGACACAGGCCGCAAAAGCTGCAGTGCAGCCTTATTCACAATAGCCAAGACAGTGAAGCAATCAAAATGTCCAACAACAGGTGAGTGGATAAAGAAGAAGTGGTCCATGTACACAGTGGAATATTAGCCATGGAAAACAATGAACCATTGCTCTCTGAGGCACCACAAATGAGTCTGGAGATAATCACGAAATATGAGGTAAGTCGGAAAGCAAAAGACCTATATTCTATGATATGACTTACAGGCGTTATCTAATAACTGACACAAATGAACATATTTCCACAGAGAAAGACACTCACAGACTTAGAAAAAAAAACTGTGCTCATCTAAAAGGAAAAGTGGGGGGAATGGATCAATTAAGATTAGTGTTACTATATGTATACAAACACATATTATATACATATCTCAAAAAGACCGACCATAGAGCAAGGGAGGTCTGCGGAACCCTCAGTAACATTTTACATGGGAAGAGGATCTGTACTTGAATAGACATATATAATGTACAAATGAACCAGATTGTGTACACCGAGGACAGACAATATTCTAAGCTTTACCCCATTTAAGAAAATTTTTAAAACCAAGAAGAATTAATGAGACATAAACTTATGGGGTTTCTCCATGCACATGCCAATGTAATTTACAACCTAGGACACGACTTCCAGAAAGGCTCTGCTGCCCTAGTACCCAGATTGGGGAATGGAGAAATGCTGCCTGCTTGAGGCCACTTCCCAGAACAGCAGCTTTAAACCCATTGCTAAAGGTCACTAAACATTCACCAAATTACAGTTCGGTAAATGACACCTGCTATCTAAGTAAATTCTGGGGTGGAAAATCGACCAAAAAATTAAAAAGAGGGCAAACCTCCAAGAAGACAATTTCAAGAGTTATACTGTACTCCCAATTGTTTCCTTTTTTTAACAGAAAAGAAAACGGCAGAGAAAAATGATGAGTTTTACGAATTTTCAAAGACATGCAAACTCAAATTACAAAAACCTATCAGCTCACAGCAGCCAGAAGGGCCATTAGCATAAATGCTGCAAACAATAAATGCTGAAGCGATTGTGGAGAAATGCGTACCCTCGATTCTAAGGGGGACGTGGTAAGAGCCACTAATGAAAACACAAAGAAGGTGCTTTGAAAAGGGAAACTCCGTGCTACCAGTCAGTCAATCACACCCACTGCTGGGTCTATCACCTGAGAAAATGAGAATCAAAACGTCACAGGCTGCCAACCCTGCACTCCAACAATATTTACCATAGCCAACACTTGGAAGCAATGAAAATGTCCATCAACCGAGGAATGCACAAAGTAGAAGTGGTCCACGTACACAGTGGAAATTTACTCCAATAAAAAATAAAAATTAAATTTAAAAATCCAACAAAAGTAAGGAGACATCAGCTTGTCTGGGTTTGTCCGGGCACACTCCACTCTAATTTATACCCGAGAAACCCCACAGGCCGCAAGGGCTTTTCCCTACATACCAGGGTGGGGGACATAGAAAGGCTGCCACCCTCTGGCAGTTACCTGCAAAAGCAGCTTTAAAGCCTGTGCTAATGGTCATTTCATAGGAACAAGTACTGCAGAACTGTAAATGAAACCTGCCCTCAAAATGTCTTGAGGGAGGTAACGGACAAAACATTTCAAAATGTGACACATACTTAAAGAGAACACTTTGAAGAACTAAGGGATAATCACAGCTTGAAAAATAAAAAAGACATGCCTTAAAGCTCAATTTCAACGGATTATGTGGCACATTCGAATTCAACCACAGAGAGGTATCAGCTCACACTTGTCAGAATAACCATCAGCAAGAAAACTACAAAACAATAAATGCTGAAGGTGTTGTGGAGAAATGCATACACTCAACTTCAAGTGGGACGTAAGTTGGAAAGGGCCACGAATGAGAACAGAATGGAGGTGCCTTAAAAAGGTAAACATTGAGCTACCATATGATCCAGCAGGCCCACTCCTCGACCTATAATCTAAGAAGAGAGAATTGGAAAGACACAGGCAGGCAAATCTGCATTGCACAGTATTATAATAGCCAAGATAGGGAAGTAACCAAAAAGTCCACCAACAGATGGGTGGACAAAGAAGAACTCTTCCGTGTACAGATGGAATATTCGCTAGTGAAAAAATGAAACAATGCCATTTGCAGCACCATAGATGAGTCTAGACGTACTCACGCCACCTGTAGTAAGTGAGAAAGCAAAAGACACATATCCTGTCATATCCCTTTTAAGAGTTACTTAAAAATTGATACCAATGAAGATATTTCCACAGAGAAAGGCAATCACAGAATCATTAAAAAGCTTATGGTTCACCACATAGAAAGGGATGAGGATTGGATACATTACCATATTGGGTTTAACAGAGATATACAAACCACGTGAAATACATAACCACCAAAGACGTACGGAAGACGAGGAGAAGACTACTCAACATTGTGTCATAACCTACATGGGAAAAGGATGGGAGGGAGAATAGATACATGTATATGTGTGAAAGAACCACATCTTGCACACCTAGAACAAACAAACCATTGTAATCATATTTGCTGGGATAAAAAATAAAAAGTAAATTACAAATATGAACAAGAAGTAATGAGACATAAACTTAAAGGGCTTTTTCCTGGCACATTCCATTCTAATTTACAACCTAGAACACCGCTTCCATTAAGGCTCTCTGTTTCCCTAGTAACCAAATTTGTTTACGGGGAAATGCTGCCACCTAGTGGCCGTTTCCTGCAAGAACAGCTTTAAACTCACAGCTAATGGTCACTTAACATTCACAAGGACTCAGGGCTGTAAAGGACACCTGCCCTAAAAAACTGTGCAGAAGTAGGGAATGGACAATAAAATTCAAAAGAGGCAAATGTTTCAAGAAGAGAGTATGAAGAGTTTAGGTTTACTCACGCTCTTCTTTAAAACGAGGAAAATGGATAAAAGCTCCACCTCAGGGAGTGTTAGACCCATGCAATCTAATCTACAAAAAGTTTCAACTTACACCAGTCGACTCACCATCAGCAAAAAGTCTACAAACAATAAATGCTGAAGGGGATTTAGAGAACTGTGTACCCTCTACCTGCTGGTGAGACGTAAAGGCGTAACAGCCAATGATGAGAACAGAAAGGAGCTGTGTTTAAAAGTAAAAATGGAGGTACCATTCAATCCAGCAGGCGCACCATTGGACCTCTCACCTGAGAAGACAAGAATCGAGAAGACACAGGCCGCAAAAGCTGCAGTGCAGCCTTATTCACAATAGCCAAGACAGTGAAGCAATCAAAATGTCCAACAACAGGTGAGTGGATAAAGAAGAAGTGGTCCATGTACACAGTGGAATATTAGCCATGGAAAACAATGAACCATTGCTCTCTGAGGCACCACAAATGAGTCTGGAGATAATCACGAAATATGAGGTAAGTCGGAAAGCAAAAGACCTATATTCTATGATATGACTTACAGGCGTTATCTAATAACTGACACAAATGAACATATTTCCACAGAGAAAGACACTCACAGACTTAGAAAAAAAAACTGTGCTCATCTAAAAGGAAAAGTGGGGGGAATGGATCAATTAAGATTAGTGTTACTATATGTATACAAACACATATTATATACATATCTCAAAAAGACCGACCATAGAGCAAGGGAGGTCTGCGGAACCCTCAGTAACATTTTACATGGGAAGAGGATCTGTACTTGAATAGACATATATAATGTACAAATGAACCAGATTGTGTACACCGAGGACAGACAATATTCTAAGCTTTACCCCAATTAAGAAAATTTTTAAAACCAAGAAGAATTAATGAGACATAAACTTATGGGGTTTCTCCATGCACATGCCAATGTAATTTACAACCTAGGACACGACTTCCAGAAAGGCTCTGCTGCCCTAGTACCCAGATTGGGGAATGGAGAAATGCTGCCTGCTTGAGGCCACTTCCCAGAACAGCAGCTTAAACCCATTGCTAAAGGTCACTAAACATTCACCAAATTGCAGTTCGGTAAATGACACCTGCTATCTAAGTAAATTCTGGGGTGGAAAATCGACCAAAAAATTAAAAAGAGGGCAAACCTCCAAGAAGACAATTTCAAGAGTTATACTGTACTCCCAATTGTTTCCTTTTTTTAACAGAAAAGAAAACGGCAGAGAAAAATGATGAGTTTTACGAATTTTCAAAGACATGCAAACTCAAATTACAAAAACCTATCAGCTCACAGCAGCCAGAAGGGCCATTAGCATAAATGCTGCAAACAATAAATGCTGAAGCGACTGTGGAGAAATGCGTACCCTCGATTCTAAGGGGGACGTGGTAAGAGCCACTAATGAAAACACAAAGAAGGTGCTTTGAAAAGGGAAACTCCGTGCTACCAGTCAGTCAATCACACCCACTGCTGGGTCTATCACCTGAGAAAATGAGAATCAAAAAGTCACAGGCTGCCAACCCTGCACTCCAACAATATTTACCATAGCCAACACTTGGAAGCAATGAAAATGTCCATCAACCGAGGAATGCACAAAGTAGAAGTGGTCCACGTACACAGTGGAAATTTACTCCAATAAAAAATAAAAATTAAATTTAAAAATCCAACAAAAGTAAGGAGACATCAGCTTGTCTGGGTTTGTCCGGGCACACTCCACTCTAATTTATACCCGAGAAACCCCACAGGCCGCAAGGGCTTTTCCCTACATACCAGGGTGGGGGACATAGAAAGGCTGCCACCCTCTGGCAGTTACCTGCAAAAGCAGCTTTAAAGCCTGTGCTAATGGTCATTTCATAGGAACAAGTACTGCAGAACTGTAAATGAAACCTGCCCTCAAAATGTCTTGAGGGAGGTAACGGACAAAACATTTCAAAATGTGACACATACTTAAAGAGAACACTTTGAAGAACTAAGGGATAATCACAGCTTGAAAAATAAAAAAGACATGCCTTAAAGCTCAATTTCAACGGATTATGTGGCACATTCGAATTCAACCACAGAGAGGTATCAGCTCACACTTGTCAGAATAACCATCAGCAAGAAAACTACAAAACAATAAATGCTGAAGGTGTTGTGGAGAAATGCATACACTCAACTTCAAGTGGGACGTAAGTTGGAAAGGGCCACGAATGAGAACAGAATGGAGGTGCCTTAAAAAGGTAAACATTGAGCTACCATATGATCCAGCAGGCCCACTCCTCGACCTATAATCTAAGAAGAGAGAATTGGAAAGACACAGGCAGGCAAATCTGCATTGCACAGTATTATAATAGCCAAGATAGGGAAGTAACCAAAAAGTCCACCAACAGATGGGTGGACAAAGAAGAACTCTTCCGTGTACAGATGGAATATTCGCTAGTGAAAAAATGAAACAATGCCATTTGCAGCACCATAGATGAGTCTAGACGTACTCACGCCACCTGTAGTAAGTGAGAAAGCAAAAGACACATATCCTGTCATATCCCTTTTAAGAGTTACTTAAAAATTGATACCAATGAAGATATTTCCACAGAGAAAGGCAATCACAGAATCATTAAAAAGCTTATGGTTCACCACATAGAAAGGGATGAGGATTGGATACATTACCATATTGGGTTTAACAGAGATATACATACCACGTGAAATACATAACCACCAAAGACGTACGGAAGACGAGGAGAAGACTACTCAACATTGTGTCATAACCTACATGGGAAAAGGATGGGAGGGAGAATAGATACATGTATATGTGTGACAGACCACATCTTGCACACCTAGAACAAACAAACCATTGTAATCATATTTGCTGGGATAAAAAATAAAAAGTAAATTACAAATATGAACAAGAAGTAATGAGACATAAACTTAAAGGGCTTTTTCCTGGCACATTCCATTCTAATTTACAACCTAGAACACCGCTTCCATTAAGGCTCTCTGTTTCCCTAGTAACCAAATTTGTTTACGGGGAAATGCTGCCACCTAGTGGCCGTTCCCTGCAAGAACAGCTTTAAACTCACAGCTAATGGTCACTTAACATTCACAAGGACTCAGGGCTGTAAAGGACACCTGCCCTAAAAAACTGTGCAGAAGTAGGGAATGGACAATAAAATTCAAAAGAGGCAAATGTTTCAAGAAGAGAGTATGAAGAGTTTAGGTTTACTCACGCTCTTCTTTAAAACAAGGAAAATGGATAAAAGCTCCACCTCAGGGAGTGTTAGACCCATGCAATCTAATCTACAAAAAGTTTCAACTTACACCAGTCGACTCACCATCAGCAAAAAGTCTACAAACAATAAATGCTGAAGGGGATTTAGAGAACTGTGTACCCTCTACCTGCTGGTGAGACGTAAAGGCGTAACAGCCAATGATGAGAACAGAAAGGAGCTGTGTTTAAAAGTAAAAATGGAGGTACCATTCAATCCAGCAGGCGCACCATTGGACCTCTCACCTGAGAAGACAAGAATCGAGAAGACACAGGCCGCAAAAGCTGCAGTGCAGCCTTATTCACAATAGCCAAGACAGTGAAGCAATCAAAATGTCCAACAACAGGTGAGTGGATAAAGAAGAAGTGGTCCATGTACACAGTGGAATATTAGCCATGGAAAACAATGAACCATTGCTCTCTGAGGCACCACAAATGAGTCTGGAGATAATCACGAAATATGAGGTAAGTCGGAAAGCAAAAGACCTATATTCTATGATATGACTTACAGGCGTTATCTAATAACTGACACAAATGAACATATTTCCACAGAGAAAGACACTCACAGACTTAGAAAAAAAAACTGTGCTCATCTAAAAGGAAAAGTGGGGGGAATGGATCAATTAAGATTAGTGTTACTATATGTATACAAACACATATTATATACATATCTCAAAAAGACCGACCATAGAGCAAGGGAGGTCTGCGGAACCCTCAGTAACATTTTACATGGGAAGAGGATCTGTACTTGAATAGACATATATAATGTACAAATGAACCAGATTGTGTACACCGAGGACAGACAATATTCTAAGCTTTACCCCAATTAAGAAAATTTTTAAAACCAAGAAGAATTAATGAGACATAAACTTATGGGGTTTCTCCATGCACATGCCAATGTAATTTACAACCTAGGACACGACTTCCAGAAAGGCTCTGCTGCCCTAGTACCCAGATTGGGGAATGGAGAAATGCTGCCTGCTTGAGGCCACTTCCCAGAACAGCAGCTTTAAACCCATTGCTAAAGGTCACTAAACATTCACCAAATTGCAGTTCGGTAAATGACACCTGCTATCTAAGTAAATTCTGGGGTGGAAAATCGACCAAAAAATTAAAAAGAGGGCAAACCTCCAAGAAGACAATTTCAAGAGTTATACTGTACTCCCAATTGTTTCCTTTTTTTAACAGAAAAGAAAACGGCAGAGAAAAATGATGAGTTTTACGAATTTTCAAAGACATGCAAACTCAAATTACAAAAACCTATCAGCTCACAGCAGCCAGAAGGGCCATTAGCATAAATGCTGCAAACAATAAATGCTGAAGCGATTGTGGAGAAATGCGTACCCTCGATTCTAAGGGGGACGTGGTAAGAGCCACTAATGAAAACACAAAGAAGGTGCTTTGAAAAGGGAAACTCCGTGCTACCAGTCAGTCAATCACACCCACTGCTGGGTCTATCACCTGAGAAAATGAGAATCAAAAAGTCACAGGCTGCCAACCCTGCACTCCAACAATATTTACCATAGCCAACACTTGGAAGCAATGAAAATGTCCATCAACCGAGGAATGCACAAAGTAGAAGTGGTCCACGTACACAGTGGAAATTTACTCCAATAAAAAATAAAAATTAAATTTAAAAATCCAACAAAAGTAAGGAGACATCAGCTTGTCTGGGTTTGTCCGGGCACACTCCACTCTAATTTATACCCGAGAAACCCCACAGGCCGCAAGGGCTTTTCCCTACATACCAGGGTGGGGGACATAGAAAGGCTGCCACCCTCTGGCAGTTACCTGCAAAAGCAGCTTTAAAGCCTGTGCTAATGGTCATTTCATAGGAACAAGTACTGCAGAACTGTAAATGAAACCTGCCCTCAAAATGTCTTGAGGGAGGTAACGGACAAAACATTTCAAAATGTGACACATACTTAAAGAGAACACTTTGAAGAACTAAGGGATAATCACAGCTTGAAAAATAAAAAAGACATGCCTTAAAGCTCAATTTCAACGGATTATGTGGCACATTCGAATTCAACCACAGAGAGGTATCAGCTCACACTTGTCAGAATAACCATCAGCAAGAAAACTACAAAACAATAAATGCTGAAGGTGTTGTGGAGAAATGCATACACTCAACTTCAAGTGGGACGTAAGTTGGAAAGGGCCACGAATGAGAACAGAATGGAGGTGCCTTAAAAAGGTAAACATTGAGCTACCATATGATCCAGCAGGCCCACTCCTCGACCTATAATCTAAGAAGAGAGAATTGGAAAGACACAGGCAGGCAAATCTGCATTGCACAGTATTATAATAGCCAAGATAGGGAAGTAACCAAAAAGTCCACCAACAGATGGGTGGACAAAGAAGAACTCTTCCGTGTACAGATGGAATATTCGCTAGTGAAAAAATGAAACAATGCCATTTGCAGCACCATAGATGAGTCTAGACGTACTCACGCCACCTGTAGTAAGTGAGAAAGCAAAAGACACATATCCTGTCATATCCCTTTTAAGAGTTACTTAAAAATTGATACCAATGAAGATATTTCCACAGAGAAAGGCAATCACAGAATCATTAAAAAACTTATGGTTCACCACATAGAAAGGGATGAGGATTGGATACATTACCATATTGGGTTTAACAGAGATATACATACCACGTGAAATACATAACCACCAAAGACGTACGGAAGACGAGGAGAAGACTACTCAACATTGTGTCATAACCTACATGGGAAAAGGATGGGAGGGAGAATAGATACATGTATATGTGTGAAAGAACCACATCTTGCACACCTAGAACAAACAAACCATTGTAATCATATTTGCTGGGATAAAAAATAAAAAGTAAATTACAAATATGAACAAGAAGTAATGAGACATAAACTTAAAGGGCTTTTTCCTGGCACATTCCATTCTAATTTACAACCTAGAACACCGCTTCCATTAAGGCTCTCTGTTTCCCTAGTAACCAAATTTGTTTACGGGGAAATGCTGCCACCTAGTGGCCGTTCCCTGCAAGAACAGCTTTAAACTCACAGCTAATGGTCACTTAACATTCACAAGGACTCAGGGCTGTAAAGGACACCTGCCCTAAAAAACTGTGCAGAAGTAGGGAATGGACAATAAAATTCAAAAGAGGCAAATGTTTCAAGAAGAGAGCATGAAGAGTTTAGGTTTACTCACGCTCTTCTTTAAAACAAGGAAAATGGATAAAAGCTCCACCTCAGGGAGTGTTAGACCCATGCAATCTAATCTACAAAAAGTTTCAACTTACACCAGTCGACTCACCATCAGCAAAAAGTCTACAAACAATAAATGCTGAAGGGGATTTAGAGAACTGTGTACCCTCTACCTGCTGGTGAGACGTAAAGGCGTAACAGCCAATGATGAGAACAGAAAGGAGCTGTGTTTAAAAGTAAAAATGGAGGTACCATTCAATCCAGCAGGCGCACCATTGGACCTCTCACCTGAGAAGACAAGAATCGAGAAGACACAGGCCGCAAAAGCTGCAGTGCAGCCTTATTCACAATAGCCAAGACAGTGAAGCAATCAAAATGTCCAACAACAGGTGAGTGGATAAAGAAGAAGTGGTCCATGTACACAGTGGAATATTAGCCATGGAAAACAATGAACCATTGCTCTCTGAGGCACCACAAATGAGTCTGGAGATAATCACGAAATATGAGGTAAGTCGGAAAGCAAAAGACCTATATTCTATGATATGACTTACAGGCGTTATCTAATAACTGACACAAATGAACATATTTCCACAGAGAAAGACACTCACAGACTTAGAAAAAAAAACTGTGCTCATCTAAAAGGAAAAGTGGGGGGAATGGATCAATTAAGATTAGTGTTACTATATGTATACAAACACATATTATATACATATCTCAAAAAGACCGACCATAGAGCAAGGGAGGTCTGCGGAACCCTCAGTAACATTTTACATGGGAAGAGGATCTGTACTTGAATAGACATATATAATGTACAAATGAACCAGATTGTGTACACCGAGGACAGACAATATTCTAAGCTTTACCCCAATTAAGAAAATTTTTAAAACCAAGAAGAATTAATGAGACATAAACTTATGGGGTTTCTCCATGCACATGCCAATGTAATTTACAACCTAGGACACGACTTCCAGAAAGGCTCTGCTGCCCTAGTACCCAGATTGGGGAATGGAGAAATGCTGCCTGCTTGAGGCCACTTCCCAGAACAGCAGCTTTAAACCCATTGCTAAAGGTCACTAAACATTCACCAAATTGCAGTTCGGTAAATGACACCTGCTATCTAAGTAAATTCTGGGGTGGAAAATCGACCAAAAAATTAAAAAGAGGGCAAACCTCCAAGAAGACAATTTCAAGAGTTATACTGTACTCCCAATTGTTTCCTTTTTTTAACAGAAAAGAAAACGGCAGAGAAAAATGATGAGTTTTACGAATTTTCAAAGACATGCAAACTCAAATTACAAAAACCTATCAGCTCACAGCAGCCAGAAGGGCCATTAGCATAAATGCTGCAAACAATAAATGCTGAAGCGATTGTGGAGAAATGCGTACCCTCGATTCTAAGGGGGACGTGGTAAGAGCCACTAATGAAAACACAAAGAAGGTGCTTTGAAAAGGGAAACTCCGTGCTACCAGTCAGTCAATCACACCCACTGCTGGGTCTATCACCTGAGAAAATGAGAATCAAAAAGTCACAGGCTGCCAACCCTGCACTCCAACAATATTTACCATAGCCAACACTTGGAAGCAATGAAAATGTCCATCAACCGAGGAATGCACAAAGTAGAAGTGGTCCACGTACACAGTGGAAATTTACTCCAATAAAAAATAAAAATTAAATTTAAAAATCCAACAAAAGTAAGGAGACATCAGCTTGTCTGGGTTTGTCCGGGCACACTCCACTCTAATTTATACCCGAGAAACCCCACAGGCCGCAAGGGCTTTTCCCTACATACCAGGGTGGGGGACATAGAAAGGCTGCCACCCTCTGGCAGTTACCTGCAAAAGCAGCTTTAAAGCCTGTGCTAATGGTCATTTCATAGGAACAAGTACTGCAGAACTGTAAATGAAACCTGCCCTCAAAATGTCTTGAGGGAGGTAACGGACAAAACATTTCAAAATGTGACACATACTTAAAGAGAACACTTTGAAGAACTAAGGGATAATCACAGCTTGAAAAATAAAAAAGACATGCCTTAAAGCTCAATTTCAACGGATTATGTGGCACATTCGAATTCAACCACAGAGAGGTATCAGCTCACACTTGTCAGAATAACCATCAGCAAGAAAACTACAAAACAATAAATGCTGAAGGTGTT
The DNA here is from genome assembly GCF_028023285.1 of Balaenoptera ricei. NCBI lineage: Eukaryota > Metazoa > Chordata > Mammalia > Artiodactyla > Balaenopteridae > Balaenoptera > Balaenoptera ricei. The sequence goes on along the minus strand of NC_082641.1, from coordinate 138,101,136 downwards.
GTGGAGAAATGCATACACTCAACTTCAAGTGGGACGTAAGTTGGAAAGGGCCACGAATGAGAACAGAATGGAGGTGCCTTAAAAAGGTAAACATTGAGCTACCATATGATCCAGCAGGCCCACTCCTCGACCTATAATCTAAGAAGAGAGAATTGGAAAGACACAGGCAGGCAAATCTGCATTGCACAGTATTATAATAGCCAAGATAGGGAAGTAACCAAAAAGTCCACCAACAGATGGGTGGACAAAGAAGAACTCTTCCGTGTACAGATGGAATATTCGCTAGTGAAAAAATGAAACAATGCCATTTGCAGCACCATAGATGAGTCTAGACGTACTCACGCCACCTGTAGTAAGTGAGAAAGCAAAAGACACATATCCTGTCATATCCCTTTTAAGAGTTACTTAAAAATTGATACCAATGAAGATATTTCCACAGAGAAAGGCAATCACAGAATCATTAAAAAACTTATGGTTCACCACATAGAAAGGGATGAGGATTGGATACATTACCATATTGGGTTTAACAGAGATATACATACCACGTGAAATACATAACCACCAAAGACGTACGGAAGACGAGGAGAAGACTACTCAACATTGTGTCATAACCTACATGGGAAAAGGATGGGAGGGAGAATAGATACATGTATATGTGTGAAAGAACCACATCTTGCACACCTAGAACAAACAAACCATTGTAATCATATTTGCTGGGATAAAAAATAAAAAGTAAATTACAAATATGAACAAGAAGTAATGAGACATAAACTTAAAGGGCTTTTTCCTGGCACATTCCATTCTAATTTACAACCTAGAACACCGCTTCCATTAAGGCTCTCTGTTTCCCTAGTAACCAAATTTGTTTACGGGGAAATGCTGCCACCTAGTGGCCGTTCCCTGCAAGAACAGCTTTAAACTCACAGCTAATGGTCACTTAACATTCACAAGGACTCAGGGCTGTAAAGGACACCTGCCCTAAAAAACTGTGCAGAAGTAGGGAATGGACAATAAAATTCAAAAGAGGCAAATGTTTCAAGAAGAGAGTATGAAGAGTTTAGGTTTACTCACGCTCTTCTTTAAAACAAGGAAAATGGATAAAAGCTCCACCTCAGGGAGTGTTAGACCCATGCAATCTAATCTACAAAAAGTTTCAACTTACACCAGTCGACTCACCATCAGCAAAAAGTCTACAAACAATAAATGCTGAAGGGGATTTAGAGAACTGTGTACCCTCTACCTGCTGGTGAGACGTAAAGGCGTAACAGCCAATGATGAGAACAGAAAGGAGCTGTGTTTAAAAGTAAAAATGGAGGTACCATTCAATCCAGCAGGCGCACCATTGGACCTCTCACCTGAGAAGACAAGAATCGAGAAGACACAGGCCGCAAAAGCTGCAGTGCAGCCTTATTCACAATAGCCAAGACAGTGAAGCAATCAAAATGTCCAACAACAGGTGAGTGGATAAAGAAGAAGTGGTCCATGTACACAGTGGAATATTAGCCATGGAAAACAATGAACCATTGCTCTCTGAGGCACCACAAATGAGTCTGGAGATAATCACGAAATATGAGGTAAGTCGGAAAGCAAAAGACCTATATTCTATGATATGACTTACAGGCGTTATCTAATAACTGACACAAATGAACATATTTCCACAGAGAAAGACACTCACAGACTTAGAAAAAAAAACTGTGCTCATCTAAAAGGAAAAGTGGGGGGAATGGATCAATTAAGATTAGTGTTACTATATGTATACAAACACATATTATATACATATCTCAAAAAGACCGACCATAGAGCAAGGGAGGTCTGCGGAACCCTCAGTAACATTTTACATGGGAAGAGGATCTGTACTTGAATAGACATATATAATGTACAAATGAACCAGATTGTGTACACCGAGGACAGACAATATTCTAAGCTTTACCCCAATTAAGAAAATTTTTAAAACCAAGAAGAATTAATGAGACATAAACTTATGGGGTTTCTCCATGCACATGCCAATGTAATTTACAACCTAGGACACGACTTCCAGAAAGGCTCTGCTGCCCTAGTACCCAGATTGGGGAATGGAGAAATGCTGCCTGCTTGAGGCCACTTCCCAGAACAGCAGCTTTAAACCCATTGCTAAAGGTCACTAAACATTCACCAAATTGCAGTTCGGTAAATGACACCTGCTATCTAAGTAAATTCTGGGGTGGAAAATCGACCAAAAAATTAAAAAGAGGGCAAACCTCCAAGAAGACAATTTCAAGAGTTATACTGTACTCCCAATTGTTTCCTTTTTTTAACAGAAAAGAAAACGGCAGAGAAAAATGATGAGTTTTACGAATTTTCAAAGACATGCAAACTCAAATTACAAAAACCTATCAGCTCACAGCAGCCAGAAGGGCCATTAGCATAAATGCTGCAAACAATAAATGCTGAAGCGATTGTGGAGAAATGCGTACCCTCGATTCTAAGGGGGACGTGGTAAGAGCCACTAATGAAAACACAAAGAAGGTGCTTTGAAAAGGGAAACTCCGTGCTACCAGTCAGTCAATCACACCCACTGCTGGGTCTATCACCTGAGAAAATGAGAATCAAAAAGTCACAGGCTGCCAACCCTGCACTCCAACAATATTTACCATAGCCAACACTTGGAAGCAATGAAAATGTCCATCAACCGAGGAATGCACAAAGTAGAAGTGGTCCACGTACACAGTGGAAATTTACTCCAATAAAAAATAAAAATTAAATTTAAAAATCCAACAAAAGTAAGGAGACATCAGCTTGTCTGGGTTTGTCCGGGCACACTCCACTCTAATTTATACCCGAGAAACCCCACAGGCCGCAAGGGCTTTTCCCTACATACCAGGGTGGGGGACATAGAAAGGCTGCCACCCTCTGGCAGTTACCTGCAAAAGCAGCTTTAAAGCCTGTGCTAATGGTCATTTCATAGGAACAAGTACTGCAGAACTGTAAATGAAACCTGCCCTCAAAATGTCTTGAGGGAGGTAACGGACAAAACATTTCAAAATGTGACACATACTTAAAGAGAACACTTTGAAGAACTAAGGGATAATCACAGCTTGAAAAATAAAAAAGACATGCCTTAAAGCTCAATTTCAACGGATTATGTGGCACATTCGAATTCAACCACAGAGAGGTATCAGCTCACACTTGTCAGAATAACCATCAGCAAGAAAACTACAAAACAATAAATGCTGAAGGTGTTGTGGAGAAATGCATACACTCAACTTCAAGTGGGACGTAAGTTGGAAAGGGCCACGAATGAGAACAGAATGGAGGTGCCTTAAAAAGGTAAACATTGAGCTACCATATGATCCAGCAGGCCCACTCCTCGACCTATAATCTAAGAAGAGAGAATTGGAAAGACACAGGCAGGCAAATCTGCATTGCACAGTATTATAATAGCCAAGATAGGGAAGTAACCAAAAAGTCCACCAACAGATGGGTGGACAAAGAAGAACTCTTCCGTGTACAGATGGAATATTCGCTAGTGAAAAAATGAAACAATGCCATTTGCAGCACCATAGATGAGTCTAGACGTACTCACGCCACCTGTAGTAAGTGAGAAAGCAAAAGACACATATCCTGTCATATCCCTTTTAAGAGTTACTTAAAAATTGATACCAATGAAGATATTTCCACAGAGAAAGGCAATCACAGAATCATTAAAAAACTTATGGTTCACCACATAGAAAGGGATGAGGATTGGATACATTACCATATTGGGTTTAACAGAGATATACATACCACGTGAAATACATAACCACCAAAGACGTACGGAAGACGAGGAGAAGACTACTCAACATTGTGTCATAACCTACATGGGAAAAGGATGGGAGGGAGAATAGATACATGTATATGTGTGAAAGAACCACATCTTGCACACCTAGAACAAACAAACCATTGTAATCATATTTGCTGGGATAAAAAATAAAAAGTAAATTACAAATATGAACAAGAAGTAATGAGACATAAACTTAAAGGGCTTTTTCCTGGCACATTCCATTCTAATTTACAACCTAGAACACCGCTTCCATTAAGGCTCTCTGTTTCCCTAGTAACCAAATTTGTTTACGGGGAAATGCTGCCACCTAGTGGCCGTTCCCTGCAAGAACAGCTTTAAACTCACAGCTAATGGTCACTTAACATTCACAAGGACTCAGGGCTGTAAAGGACACCTGCCCTAAAAAACTGTGCAGAAGTAGGGAATGGACAATAAAATTCAAAAGAGGCAAATGTTTCAAGAAGAGAGCATGAAGAGTTTAGGTTTACTCACGCTCTTCTTTAAAACAAGGAAAATGGATAAAAGCTCCACCTCAGGGAGTGTTAGACCCATGCAATCTAATCTACAAAAAGTTTCAACTTACACCAGTCGACTCACCATCAGCAAAAAGTCTACAAACAATAAATGCTGAAGGGGATTTAGAGAACTGTGTACCCTCTACCTGCTGGTGAGACGTAAAGGCGTAACAGCCAATGATGAGAACAGAAAGGAGCTGTGTTTAAAAGTAAAAATGGAGGTACCATTCAATCCAGCAGGCGCACCATTGGACCTCTCACCTGAGAAGACAAGAATCGAGAAGACACAGGCCGCAAAAGCTGCAGTGCAGCCTTATTCACAATAGCCAAGACAGTGAAGCAATCAAAATGTCCAACAACAGGTGAGTGGATAAAGAAGAAGTGGTCCATGTACACAGTGGAATATTAGCCATGGAAAACAATGAACCATTGCTCTCTGAGGCACCACAAATGAGTCTGGAGATAATCACGAAATATGAGGTAAGTCGGAAAGCAAAAGACCTATATTCTATGATATGACTTACAGGCGTTATCTAATAACTGACACAAATGAACATATTTCCACAGAGAAAGACACTCACAGACTTAGAAAAAAAAACTGTGCTCATCTAAAAGGAAAAGTGGGGGGAATGGATCAATTAAGATTAGTGTTACTATATGTATACAAACACATATTATATACATATCTCAAAAAGACCGACCATAGAGCAAGGGAGGTCTGCGGAACCCTCAGTAACATTTTACATGGGAAGAGGATCTGTACTTGAATAGACATATATAATGTACAAATGAACCAGATTGTGTACACCGAGGACAGACAATATTCTAAGCTTTACCCCAATTAAGAAAATTTTTAAAACCAAGAAGAATTAATGAGACATAAACTTATGGGGTTTCTCCATGCACATGCCAATGTAATTTACAACCTAGGACACGACTTCCAGAAAGGCTCTGCTGCCCTAGTACCCAGATTGGGGAATGGAGAAATGCTGCCTGCTTGAGGCCACTTCCCAGAACAGCAGCTTTAAACCCATTGCTAAAGGTCACTAAACATTCACCAAATTGCAGTTCGGTAAATGACACCTGCTATCTAAGTAAATTCTGGGGTGGAAAATCGACCAAAAAATTAAAAAGAGGGCAAACCTCCAAGAAGACAATTTCAAGAGTTATACTGTACTCCCAATTGTTTCCTTTTTTTAACAGAAAAGAAAACGGCAGAGAAAAATGATGAGTTTTACGAATTTTCAAAGACATGCAAACTCAAATTACAAAAACCTATCAGCTCACAGCAGCCAGAAGGGCCATTAGCATAAATGCTGCAAACAATAAATGCTGAAGCGATTGTGGAGAAATGCGTACCCTCGATTCTAAGGGGGACGTGGTAAGAGCCACTAATGAAAACACAAAGAAGGTGCTTTGAAAAGGGAAACTCCGTGCTACCAGTCAGTCAATCACACCCACTGCTGGGTCTATCACCTGAGAAAATGAGAATCAAAAAGTCACAGGCTGCCAACCCTGCACTCCAACAATATTTACCATAGCCAACACTTGGAAGCAATGAAAATGTCCATCAACCGAGGAATGCACAAAGTAGAAGTGGTCCACGTACACAGTGGAAATTTACTCCAATAAAAAATAAAAATTAAATTTAAAAATCCAACAAAAGTAAGGAGACATCAGCTTGTCTGGGTTTGTCCGGGCACACTCCACTCTAATTTATACCCGAGAAACCCCACAGGCCGCAAGGGCTTTTCCCTACATACCAGGGTGGGGGACATAGAAAGGCTGCCACCCTCTGGCAGTTACCTGCAAAAGCAGCTTTAAAGCCTGTGCTAATGGTCATTTCATAGGAACAAGTACTGCAGAACTGTAAATGAAACCTGCCCTCAAAATGTCTTGAGGGAGGTAACGGACAAAACATTTCAAAATGTGACACATACTTAAAGAGAACACTTTGAAGAACTAAGGGATAATCACAGCTTGAAAAATAAAAAAGACATGCCTTAAAGCTCAATTTCAACGGATTATGTGGCACATTCGAATTCAACCACAGAGAGGTATCAGCTCACACTTGTCAGAATAACCATCAGCAAGAAAACTACAAAACAATAAATGCTGAAGGTGTTGTGGAGAAATGCATACACTCAACTTCAAGTGGGACGTAAGTTGGAAAGGGCCACGAATGAGAACAGAATGGAGGTGCCTTAAAAAGGTAAACATTGAGCTACCATATGATCCAGCAGGCCCACTCCTCGACCTATAATCTAAGAAGAGAGAATTGGAAAGACACAGGCAGGCAAATCTGCATTGCACAGTATTATAATAGCCAAGATAGGGAAGTAACCAAAAAGTCCACCAACAGATGGGTGGACAAAGAAGAACTCTTCCGTGTACAGATGGAATATTCGCTAGTGAAAAAATGAAACAATGCCATTTGCAGCACCATAGATGAGTCTAGACGTACTCACGCCACCTGTAGTAAGTGAGAAAGCAAAAGACACATATCCTGTCATATCCCTTTTAAGAGTTACTTAAAAATTGATACCAATGAAGATATTTCCACAGAGAAAGGCAATCACAGAATCATTAAAAAACTTATGGTTCACCACATAGAAAGGGATGAGGATTGGATACATTACCATATTGGGTTTAACAGAGATATACATACCACGTGAAATACATAACCACCAAAGACGTACGGAAGACGAGGAGAAGACTACTCAACATTGTGTCATAACCTACATGGGAAAAGGATGGGAGGGAGAATAGATACATGTATATGTGTGAAAGAACCACATCTTGCACACCTAGAACAAACAAACCATTGTAATCATATTTGCTGGGATAAAAAATAAAAAGTAAATTACAAATATGAACAAGAAGTAATGAGACATAAACTTAAAGGGCTTTTTCCTGGCACATTCCATTCTAATTTACAACCTAGAACACCGCTTCCATTAAGGCTCTCTGTTTCCCTAGTAACCAAATTTGTTTACGGGGAAATGCTGCCACCTAGTGGCCGTTCCCTGCAAGAACAGCTTTAAACTCACAGCTAATGGTCACTTAACATTCACAAGGACTCAGGGCTGTAAAGGACACCTGCCCTAAAAAACTGTGCAGAAGTAGGGAATGGACAATAAAATTCAAAAGAGGCAAATGTTTCAAGAAGAGAGCATGAAGAGTTTAGGTTTACTCACGCTCTTCTTTAAAACAAGGAAAATGGATAAAAGCTCCACCTCAGGGAGTGTTAGACCCATGCAATCTAATCTACAAAAAGTTTCAACTTACACCAGTCGACTCACCATCAGCAAAAAGTCTACAAACAATAAATGCTGAAGGGGATTTAGAGAACTGTGTACCCTCTACCTGCTGGTGAGACGTAAAGGCGTAACAGCCAATGATGAGAACAGAAAGGAGCTGTGTTTAAAAGTAAAAATGGAGGTACCATTCAATCCAGCAGGCGCACCATTGGACCTCTCACCTGAGAAGACAAGAATCGAGAAGACACAGGCCGCAAAAGCTGCAGTGCAGCCTTATTCACAATAGCCAAGACAGTGAAGCAATCAAAATGTCCAACAACAGGTGAGTGGATAAAGAAGAAGTGGTCCATGTACACAGTGGAATATTAGCCATGGAAAACAATGAACCATTGCTCTCTGAGGCACCACAAATGAGTCTGGAGATAATCACGAAATATGAGGTAAGTCGGAAAGCAAAAGACCTATATTCTATGATATGACTTACAGGCGTTATCTAATAACTGACACAAATGAACATATTTCCACAGAGAAAGACACTCACAGACTTAGAAAAAAAAACTGTGCTCATCTAAAAGGAAAAGTGGGGGGAATGGATCAATTAAGATTAGTGTTACTATATGTATACAAACACATATTATATACATATCTCAAAAAGACCGACCATAGAGCAAGGGAGGTCTGCGGAACCCTCAGTAACATTTTACATGGGAAGAGGATCTGTACTTGAATAGACATATATAATGTACAAATGAACCAGATTGTGTACACCGAGGACAGACAATATTCTAAGCTTTACCCCAATTAAGAAAATTTTTAAAACCAAGAAGAATTAATGAGACATAAACTTATGGGGTTTCTCCATGCACATGCCAATGTAATTTACAACCTAGGACACGACTTCCAGAAAGGCTCTGCTGCCCTAGTACCCAGATTGGGGAATGGAGAAATGCTGCCTGCTTGAGGCCACTTCCCAGAACAGCAGCTTTAAACCCATTGCTAAAGGTCACTAAACATTCACCAAATTGCAGTTCGGTAAATGACACCTGCTATCTAAGTAAATTCTGGGGTGGAAAATCGACCAAAAAATTAAAAAGAGGGCAAACCTCCAAGAAGACAATTTCAAGAGTTATACTGTACTCCCAATTGTTTCCTTTTTTTAACAGAAAAGAAAACGGCAGAGAAAAATGATGAGTTTTACGAATTTTCAAAGACATGCAAACTCAAATTACAAAAACCTATCAGCTCACAGCAGCCAGAAGGGCCATTAGCATAAATGCTGCAAACAATAAATGCTGAAGCGATTGTGGAGAAATGCGTACCCTCGATTCTAAGGGGGACGTGGTAAGAGCCACTAATGAAAACACAAAGAAGGTGCTTTGAAAAGGGAAACTCCGTGCTACCAGTCAGTCAATCACACCCACTGCTGGGTCTATCACCTGAGAAAATGAGAATCAAAAAGTCACAGGCTGCCAACCCTGCACTCCAACAATATTTACCATAGCCAACACTTGGAAGCAATGAAAATGTCCATCAACCGAGGAATGCACAAAGTAGAAGTGGTCCACGTACACAGTGGAAATTTACTCCAATAAAAAATAAAAATTAAATTTAAAAATCCAACAAAAGTAAGGAGACATCAGCTTGTCTGGGTTTGTCCGGGCACACTCCACTCTAATTTATACCCGAGAAACCCCACAGGCCGCAAGGGCTTTTCCCTACATACCAGGGTGGGGGACATAGAAAGGCTGCCACCCTCTGGCAGTTACCTGCAAAAGCAGCTTTAAAGCCTGTGCTAATGGTCATTTCATAGGAACAAGTACTGCAGAACTGTAAATGAAACCTGCCCTCAAAATGTCTTGAGGGAGGTAACGGACAAAACATTTCAAAATGTGACACATACTTAAAGAGAACACTTTGAAGAACTAAGGATAATCACAGCTTGAAAAATAAAAAAGACATGCCTTAAAGCTCAATTTCAACGGATTATGTGGCACATTCGAATTCAACCACAGAGAGGTATCAGCTCACACTTGTCAGAATAACCATCAGCAAGAAAACTACAAAACAATAAATGCTGAAGGTGTTGTGGAGAAATGCATACACTCAACTTCAAGTGGGACGTAAGTTGGAAAGGGCCACGAATGAGAACAGAATGGAGGTGCCTTAAAAAGGTAAACATTGAGCTACCATATGATCCAGCAGGCCCACTCCTCGACCTATAATCTAAGAAGAGAGAATTGGAAAGACACAGGCAGGCAAATCTGCATTGCACAGTATTATAATAGCCAAGATAGGGAAGTAACCAAAAAGTCCACCAACAGATGGGTGGACAAAGAAGAACTCTTCCGTGTACAGATGGAATATTCGCTAGTGAAAAAATGAAACAATGCCATTTGCAGCACCATAGATGAGTCTAGACGTACTCACGCCACCTGTAGTAAGTGAGAAAGCAAAAGACACATATCCTGTCATATCCCTTTTAAGAGTTACTTAAAAATTGATACCAATGAAGATATTTCCACAGAGAAAGGCAATCACAGAATCATTAAAAAACTTATGGTTCACCACATAGAAAGGGATGAGGATTGGATACATTACCATATTGGGTTTAACAGAGATATACATACCACGTGAAATACATAACCACCAAAGACGTACGGAAGACGAGGAGAAGACTACTCAACATTGTGTCATAACCTACATGGGAAAAGGATGGGAGGGAGAATAGATACATGTATATGTGTGAAAGAACCACATCTTGCACACCTAGAACAAACAAACCATTGTAATCATATTTGCTGGGATAAAAAATAAAAAGTAAATTACAAATATGAACAAGAAGTAATGAGACATAAACTTAAAGGGCTTTTCCTGGCACATTCCATTCTAATTTACAACCTAGAACACCGCTTCCATTAAGGCTCTCTGTTTCCCTAGTAACCAAATTTGTTTACGGGGAAATGCTGCCACCTAGTGGCCGTTCCCTGCAAGAACAGCTTTAAACTCACAGCTAATGGTCACTTAACATTCACAAGGACTCAGGGCTGTAAAGGACACCTGCCCTAAAAAACTGTGCAGAAGTAGGGAATGGACAATAAAATTCAAAAGAGGCAAATGTTTCAAGAAGAGAGTATGAAGAGTTTAGGTTTACTCACGCTCTTCTTTAAAACAAGGAAAATGGATAAAAGCTCCACCTCAGGGAGTGTTAGACCCATGCAATCTAATCTACAAAAAGTTTCAACTTACACCAGTCGACTCACCATCAGCAAAAAGTCTACAAACAATAAATGCTGAAGGGGATTTAGAGAACTGTGTACCCTCTACCTGCTGGTGAGACGTAAAGGCGTAACAGCCAATGATGAGAACAGAAAGGAGCTGTGTTTAAAAGTAAAAATGGAGGTACCATTCAATCCAGCAGGCGCACCATTGGACCTCTCACCTGAGAAGACAAGAATCGAGAAGACACAGGCCGCAAAAGCTGCAGTGCAGCCTTATTCACAATAGCCAAGACAGTGAAGCAATCAAAATGTCCAACAACAGGTGAGTGGATAAAGAAGAAGTGGTCCATGTACACAGTGGAATAAATTAGCCATGGAAAACAATGAACCATTGCTCTCTGAGGCACCACAAATGAGTCTGGAGATAATCACGAAATATGAGGTAAGTCGGAAAGCAAAAGACCTATATTCTATGATATGACTTACAGGCGTTATCTAATAACTGACACAAATGAACATATTTCCACAGAGAAAGACACTCACAGACTTAGAAAAAAAAACTGTGCTCATCTAAAAGGAAAAGTGGGGGGAATGGATCAATTAAGATTAGTGTTACTATATGTATACAAACACATATTATATACATATCTCAAAAAGACCGACCATAGAGCAAGGGAGGTCTGCGGAACCCTCAGTAACATTTTACATGGGAAGAGGATCTGTACTTGAATAGACATATATAATGTACAAATGAACCAGATTGTGTACACCGAGGACAGACAATATTCTAAGCTTTACCCCAATTAAGAAAATTTTTAAAACCAAGAAGAATTAATGAGACATAAACTTATGGGGTTTCTCCATGCACATGCCAATGTAATTTACAACCTAGGACACGACTTCCAGAAAGGCTCTGCTGCCCTAGTACCCAGATTGGGGAATGGAGAAATGCTGCCTGCTTGAGGCCACTTCCCAGAACAGCAGCTTTAAACCCATTGCTAAAGGTCACTAAACATTCACCAAATTGCAGTTCGGTAAATGACACCTGCTATCTAAGTAAATTCTGGGGTGGAAAATCGACCAAAAAATTAAAAAGAGGGCAAACCTCCAAGAAGACAATTTCAAGAGTTATACTGTACTCCCAATTGTTTCCTTTTTTTAACAGAAAAGAAAACGGCAGAGAAAAATGATGAGTTTTACGAATTTTCAAAGACATGCAAACTCAAATTACAAAAACCTATCAGCTCACAGCAGCCAGAAGGGCCATTAGCATAAATGCTGCAAACAATAAATGCTGAAGCGATTGTGGAGAAATGCGTACCCTCGATTCTAAGGGGGACGTGGTAAGAGCCACTAATGAAAACACAAAGAAGGTGCTTTGAAAAGGGAAACTCCGTGCTACCAGTCAGTCAATCACACCCACTGCTGGGTCTATCACCTGAGAAAATGAGAATCAAAAAGTCACAGGCTGCCAACCCTGCACTCCAACAATATTTACCATAGCCAACACTTGGAAGCAATGAAAATGTCCATCAACCGAGGAATGCACAAAGTAGAAGTGGTCCACGTACACAGTGGAAATTTACTCCAATAAAAAATAAAAATTAAATTTAAAAATCCAACAAAAGTAAGGAGACATCAGCTTGTCTGGGTTTGTCCGGGCACACTCCACTCTAATTTATACCCGAGAAACCCCACAGGCCGCAAGGGCTTTTCCCTACATACCAGGGTGGGGGACATAGAAAGGCTGCCACCCTCTGGCAGTTACCTGCAAAAGCAGCTTTAAAGCCTGTGCTAATGGTCATTTCATAGGAACAAGTACTGCAGAACTGTAAATGAAACCTGCCCTCAAAATGTCTTGAGGGAGGTAACGGACAAAACATTTCAAAATGTGACACATACTTAAAGAGAACACTTTGAAGAACTAAGGGATAATCACAGCTTGAAAAATAAAAAAGACATGCCTTAAAGCTCAATTTCAACGGATTATGTGGCACATTCGAATTCAACCACAGAGAGGTATCAGCTCACACTTGTCAGAATAACCATCAGCAAGAAAACTACAAAACAATAAATGCTGAAGGTGTTGTGGAGAAATGCATACACTCAACTTCAAGTGGGACGTAAGTTGGAAAGGGCCACGAATGAGAACAGAATGGAGGTGCCTTAAAAAGGTAAACATTGAGCTACCATATGATCCAGCAGGCCCACTCCTCGACCTATAATCTAAGAAGAGAGAATTGGAAAGACACAGGCAGGCAAATCTGCATTGCACAGTATTATAATAGCCAAGATAGGGAAGTAACCAAAAAGTCCACCAACAGATGGGTGGACAAAGAAGAACTCTTCCGTGTACAGATGGAATATTCGCTAGTGAAAAAATGAAACAATGCCATTTGCAGCACCATAGATGAGTCTAGACGTACTCACGCCACCTGTAGTAAGTGAGAAAGCAAAAGACACATATCCTGTCATATCCCTTTTAAGAGTTACTTAAAAATTGATACCAATGAAGATATTTCCACAGAGAAAGGCAATCACAGAATCATTAAAAAACTTATGGTTCACCACATAGAAAGGGATGAGGATTGGATACATTACCATATTGGGTTTAACAGAGATATACATACCACGTGAAATACATAACCACCAAAGACGTACGGAAGACGAGGAGAAGACTACTCAACATTGTGTCATAACCTACATGGGAAAAGGATGGGAGGGAGAATAGATACATGTATATGTGTGAAAGAACCACATCTTGCACACCTAGAACAAACAAACCATTGTAATCATATTTGCTGGGATAAAAAATAAAAAGTAAATTACAAATATGAACAAGAAGTAATGAGACATAAACTTAAAGGGCTTTTTCCTGGCACATTCCATTCTAATTTACAACCTAGAACACCGCTTCCATTAAGGCTCTCTGTTTCCCTAGTAACCAAATTTGTTTACGGGGAAATGCTGCCACCTAGTGGCCGTTCCCTGCAAGAACAGCTTTAAACTCACAGCTAATGGTCACTTAACATTCACAAGGACTCAGGGCTGTAAAGGACACCTGCCCTAAAAAACTGTGCAGAAGTAGGGAATGGACAATAAAATTCAAAAGAGGCAAATGTTTCAAGAAGAGAGCATGAAGAGTTTAGGTTTACTCACGCTCTTCTTTAAAACAAGGAAAATGGATAAAAGCTCCACCTCAGGGAGTGTTAGACCCATGCAATCTAATCTACAAAAAGTTTCAACTTACACCAGTCGACTCACCATCAGCAAAAAGTCTACAAACAATAAATGCTGAAGGGGATTTAGAGAACTGTGTACCCTCTACCTGCTGGTGAGACGTAAAGGCGTAACAGCCAATGATGAGAACAGAAAGGAGCTGTGTTTAAAAGTAAAAATGGAGGTACCATTCAATCCAGCAGGCGCACCATTGGACCTCTCACCTGAGAAGACAAGAATCGAGAAGACACAGGCCGCAAAAGCTGCAGTGCAGCCTTATTCACAATAGCCAAGACAGTGAAGCAATCAAAATGTCCAACAACAGGTGAGTGGATAAAGAAGAAGTGGTCCATGTACACAGTGGAATATTAGCCATGGAAAACAATGAACCATTGCTCTCTGAGGCACCACAAATGAGTCTGGAGATAATCACGAAATATGAGGTAAGTCGGAAAGCAAAAGACCTATATTCTATGATATGACTTACAGGCGTTATCTAATAACTGACACAAATGAACATATTTCCACAGAGAAAGACACTCACAGACTTAGAAAAAAAAACTGTGCTCATCTAAAAGGAAAAGTGGGGGGAATGGATCAATTAAGATTAGTGTTACTATATGTATACAAACACATATTATATACATATCTCAAAAAGACCGACCATAGAGCAAGGGAGGTCTGCGGAACCCTCAGTAACATTTTACATGGGAAGAGGATCTGTACTTGAATAGACATATATAATGTACAAATGAACCAGATTGTGTACACCGAGGACAGACAATATTCTAAGCTTTACCCCAATTAATAAAATTTTTAAAACCAAGAAGAATTAATGAGACATAAACTTATGGGGTTTCTCCATGCACATGCCAATGTAATTTACAACCTAGGACACGACTTCCAGAAAGGCTCTGCTGCCCTAGTACCCAGATTGGGGAATGGAGAAATGCTGCCTGCTTGAGGCCACTTCCCAGAACAGCAGCTTTAAACCCATTGCTAAAGGTCACTAAACATTCACCAAATTGCAGTTCGGTAAATGACACCTGCTATCTAAGTAAATTCTGGGGTGGAAAATCGACCAAAAAATTAAAAAGAGGGCAAACCTCCAAGAAGACAATTTCAAGAGTTATACTGTACTCCCAATTGTTTCCTTTTTTTAACAGAAAAGAAAACGGCAGAGAAAAATGATGAGTTTTACGAATTTTCAAAGACATGCAAACTCAAATTACAAAAACCTATCAGCTCACAGCAGCCAGAAGGGCCATTAGCATAAATGCTGCAAACAATAAATGCTGAAGCGATTGTGGAGAAATGCGTACCCTCGATTCTAAGGGGGACGTGGTAAGAGCCACTAATGAAAACACAAAGAAGGTGCTTTGAAAAGGGAAACTCCGTGCTACCAGTCAGTCAATCACACCCACTGCTGGGTCTATCACCTGAGAAAATGAGAATCAAAAAGTCACAGGCTGCCAACCCTGCACTCCAACAATATTTACCATAGCCAACACTTGGAAGCAATGAAAATGTCCATCAACCGAGGAATGCACAAAGTAGAAGTGGTCCACGTACACAGTGGAAATTTACTCCAATAAAAAATAAAAATTAAATTTAAAAATCCAACAAAAGTAAGGAGACATCAGCTTGTCTGGGTTTGTCCGGGCACACTCCACTCTAATTTATACCCGAGAAACCCCACAGGCCGCAAGGGCTTTTCCCTACATACCAGGGTGGGGGACATAGAAAGGCTGCCACCCTCTGGCAGTTACCTGCAAAAGCAGCTTTAAAGCCTGTGCTAATGGTCATTTCATAGGAACAAGTACTGCAGAACTGTAAATGAAACCTGCCCTCAAAATGTCTTGAGGGAGGTAACGGACAAAACATTTCAAAATGTGACACATACTTAAAGAGAACACTTTGAAGAACTAAGGGATAATCACAGCTTGAAAAATAAAAAAGACATGCCTTAAAGCTCAATTTCAACGGATTATGTGGCACATTCGAATTCAACCACAGAGAGGTATCAGCTCACACTTGTCAGAATAACCATCAGCAAGAAAACTACAAAACAATAAATGCTGAAGGTGTTGTGGAGAAATGCATACACTCAACTTCAAGTGGGACGTAAGTTGGAAAGGGCCACGAATGAGAACAGAATGGAGGTGCCTTAAAAAGGTAAACATTGAGCTACCATATGATCCAGCAGGCCCACTCCTCGACCTATAATCTAAGAAGAGAGAATTGGAAAGACACAGGCAGGCAAATCTGCATTGCACAGTATTATAATAGCCAAGATAGGGAAGTAACCAAAAAGTCCACCAACAGATGGGTGGACAAAGAAGAACTCTTCCGTGTACAGATGGAATATTCGCTAGTGAAAAAATGAAACAATGCCATTTGCAGCACCATAGATGAGTCTAGACGTACTCACGCCACCTGTAGTAAGTGAGAAAGCAAAAGACACATATCCTGTCATATCCCTTTTAAGAGTTACTTAAAAATTGATACCAATGAAGATATTTCCACAGAGAAAGGCAATCACAGAATCATTAAAAAACTTATGGTTCACCACATAGAAAGGGATGAGGATTGGATACATTACCATATTGGGTTTAACAGAGATATACATACCACGTGAAATACATAACCACCAAAGACGTACGGAAGACGAGGAGAAGACTACTCAACATTGTGTCATAACCTACATGGGAAAAGGATGGGAGGGAGAATAGATACATGTATATGTGTGAAAGAACCACATCTTGCACACCTAGAACAAACAAACCATTGTAATCATATTTGCTGGGATAAAAAATAAAAAGTAAATTACAAATATGAACAAGAAGTAATGAGACATAAACTTAAAGGGCTTTTTCCTGGCACATTCCATTCTAATTTACAACCTAGAACACCGCTTCCATTAAGGCTCTCTGTTTCCCTAGTAACCAAATTTGTTTACGGGGAAATGCTGCCACCTAGTGGCCGTTCCCTGCAAGAACAGCTTTAAACTCACAGCTAATGGTCACTTAACATTCACAAGGACTCAGGGCTGTAAAGGACACCTGCCCTAAAAAACTGTGCAGAAGTAGGGAATGGACAATAAAATTCAAAAGAGGCAAATGTTTCAAGAAGAGAGTATGAAGAGTTTAGGTTTACTCACGCTCTTCTTTAAAACAAGGAAAATGGATAAAAGCTCCACCTCAGGGAGTGTTAGACCCATGCAATCTAATCTACAAAAAGTTTCAACTTACACCAGTCGACTCACCATCAGCAAAAAGTCTACAAACAATAAATGCTGAAGGGGATTTAGAGAACTGTGTACCCTCTACCTGCTGGTGAGACGTAAAGGCGTAACAGCCAATGATGAGAACAGAAAGGAGCTGTGTTTAAAAGTAAAAATGGAGGTACCATTCAATCCAGCAGGCGCACCATTGGACCTCTCACCTGAGAAGACAAGAATCGAGAAGACACAGGCCGCAAAAGCTGCAGTGCAGCCTTATTCACAATAGCCAAGACAGTGAAGCAATCAAAATGTCCAACAACAGGTGAGTGGATAAAGAAGAAGTGGTCCATGTACACAGTGGAATATTAGCCATGGAAAACAATGAACCATTGCTCTCTGAGGCACCACAAATGAGTCTGGAGATAATCACGAAATATGAGGTAAGTCGGAAAGCAAAAGACCTATATTCTATGATATGACTTACAGGCGTTATCTAATAACTGACACAAATGAACATATTTCCACAGAGAAAGACACTCACAGACTTAGAAAAAAAAACTGTGCTCATCTAAAAGGAAAAGTGGGGGGAATGGATCAATTAAGATTAGTGTTACTATATGTATACAAACACATATTATATACATATCTCAAAAAGACCGACCATAGAGCAAGGGAGGTCTGCGGAACCCTCAGTAACATTTTACATGGGAAGAGGATCTGTACTTGAATAGACATATATAATGTACAAATGAACCAGATTGTGTACACCGAGGACAGACAATATTCTAAGCTTTACCCCAATTAAGAAAATTTTTAAAACCAAGAAGAATTAATGAGACATAAACTTATGGGGTTTCTCCATGCACATGCCAATGTAATTTACAACCTAGGACACGACTTCCAGAAAGGCTCTGCTGCCCTAGTACCCAGATTGGGGAATGGAGAAATGCTGCCTGCTTGAGGCCACTTCCCAGAACAGCAGCTTTAAACCCATTGCTAAAGGTCACTAAACATTCACCAAATTGCAGTTCGGTAAATGACACCTGCTATCTAAGTAAATTCTGGGGTGGAAAATCGACCAAAAAATTAAAAAGAGGGCAAACCTCCAAGAAGACAATTTCAAGAGTTATACTGTACTCCCAATTGTTTCCTTTTTTTAACAGAAAAGAAAACGGCAGAGAAAAATGATGAGTTTTACGAATTTTCAAAGACATGCAAACTCAAATTACAAAAACCTATCAGCTCACAGCAGCCAGAAGGGCCATTAGCATAAATGCTGCAAACAATAAATGCTGAAGCGATTGTGGAGAAATGCGTACCCTCGATTCTAAGGGGGACGTGGTAAGAGCCACTAATGAAAACACAAAGAAGGTGCTTTGAAAAGGGAAACTCCGTGCTACCAGTCAGTCAATCACACCCACTGCTGGGTCTATCACCTGAGAAAATGAGAATCAAAAAGTCACAGGCTGCCAACCCTGCACTCCAACAATATTTACCATAGCCAACACTTGGAAGCAATGAAAATGTCCATCAACCGAGGAATGCACAAAGTAGAAGTGGTCCACGTACACAGTGGAAATTTACTCCAATAAAAAATAAAAATTAAATTTAAAAATCCAACAAAAGTAAGGAGACATCAGCTTGTCTGGGTTTGTCCGGGCACACTCCACTCTAATTTATACCCGAGAAACCCCACAGGCCGCAAGGGCTTTTCCCTACATACCAGGGTGGGGGACATAGAAAGGCTGCCACCCTCTGGCAGTTACCTGCAAAAGCAGCTTTAAAGCCTGTGCTAATGGTCATTTCATAGGAACAAGTACTGCAGAACTGTAAATGAAACCTGCCCTCAAAATGTCTTGAGGGAGGTAACGGACAAAACATTTCAAAATGTGACACATACTTAAAGAGAACACTTTGAAGAACTAAGGGATAATCACAGCTTGAAAAATAAAAAAGACATGCCTTAAAGCTCAATTTCAACGGATTATGTGGCACATTCGAATTCAACCACAGAGAGGTATCAGCTCACACTTGTCAGAATAACCATCAGCAAGAAAACTACAAAACAATAAATGCTGAAGGTGTTGTGGAGAAATGCATACACTCAACTTCAAGTGGGACGTAAGTTGGAAAGGGCCACGAATGAGAACAGAATGGAGGTGCCTTAAAAAGGTAAACATTGAGCTACCATATGATCCAGCAGGCCCACTCCTCGACCTATAATCTAAGAAGAGAGAATTGGAAAGACACAGGCAGGCAAATCTGCATTGCACAGTATTATAATAGCCAAGATAGGGAAGTAACCAAAAAGTCCACCAACAGATGGGTGGACAAAGAAGAACTCTTCCGTGTACAGATGGAATATTCGCTAGTGAAAAAATGAAACAATGCCATTTGCAGCACCATAGATGAGTCTAGACGTACTCACGCCACCTGTAGTAAGTGAGAAAGCAAAAGACACATATCCTGTCATATCCCTTTTAAGAGTTACTTAAAAATTGATACCAATGAAGATATTTCCACAGAGAAAGGCAATCACAGAATCATTAAAAAACTTATGGTTCACCACATAGAAAGGGATGAGGATTGGATACATTACCATATTGGGTTTAACAGAGATATACATACCACGTGAAATACATAACCACCAAAGACGTACGGAAGACGAGGAGAAGACTACTCAACATTGTGTCATAACCTACATGGGAAAAGGATGGGAGGGAGAATAGATACATGTATATGTGTGAAAGAACCACATCTTGCACACCTAGAACAAACAAACCATTGTAATCATATTTGCTGGGATAAAAAATAAAAAGTAAATTACAAATATGAACAAGAAGTAATGAGACATAAACTTAAAGGGCTTTTTCCTGGCACATTCCATTCTAATTTACAACCTAGAACACCGCTTCCATTAAGGCTCTCTGTTTCCCTAGTAACCAAATTTGTTTACGGGGAAATGCTGCCACCTAGTGGCCGTTCCCTGCAAGAACAGCTTTAAACTCACAGCTAATGGTCACTTAACATTCACAAGGACTCAGGGCTGTAAAGGACACCTGCCCTAAAAAACTGTGCAGAAGTAGGGAATGGACAATAAAATTCAAAAGAGGCAAATGTTTCAAGAAGAGAGCATGAAGAGTTTAGGTTTACTCACGCTCTTCTTTAAAACAAGGAAAATGGATAAAAGCTCCACCTCAGGGAGTGTTAGACCCATGCAATCTAATCTACAAAAAGTTTCAACTTACACCAGTCGACTCACCATCAGCAAAAAGTCTACAAACAATAAATGCTGAAGGGGATTTAGAGAACTGTGTACCCTCTACCTGCTGGTGAGACGTAAAGGCGTAACAGCCAATGATGAGAACAGAAAGGAGCTGTGTTTAAAAGTAAAAATGGAGGTACCATTCAATCCAGCAGGCGCACCATTGGACCTCTCACCTGAGAAGACAAGAATCGAGAAGACACAGGCCGCAAAAGCTGCAGTGCAGCCTTATTCACAATAGCCAAGACAGTGAAGCAATCAAAATGTCCAACAACAGGTGAGTGGATAAAGAAGAAGTGGTCCATGTACACAGTGGAATATTAGCCATGGAAAACAATGAACCATTGCTCTCTGAGGCACCACAAATGAGTCTGGAGATAATCACGAAATATGAGGTAAGTCGGAAAGCAAAAGACCTATATTCTATGATATGACTTACAGGCGTTATCTAATAACTGACACAAATGAACATATTTCCACAGAGAAAGACACTCACAGACTTAGAAAAAAAAACTGTGCTCATCTAAAAGGAAAAGTGGGGGGAATGGATCAATTAAGATTAGTGTTACTATATGTATACAAACACATATTATATACATATCTCAAAAAGACCGACCATAGAGCAAGGGAGGTCTGCGGAACCCTCAGTAACATTTTACATGGGAAGAGGATCTGTACTTGAATAGACATATATAATGTACAAATGAACCAGATTGTGTACACCGAGGACAGACAATATTCTAAGCTTTACCCCAATTAATAAAATTTTTAAAACCAAGAAGAATTAATGAGACATAAACTTATGGGGTTTCTCCATGCACATGCCAATGTAATTTACAACCTAGGACACGACTTCCAGAAAGGCTCTGCTGCCCTAGTACCCAGATTGGGGAATGGAGAAATGCTGCCTGCTTGAGGCCACTTCCCAGAACAGCAGCTTTAAACCCATTGCTAAAGGTCACTAAACATTCACCAAATTGCAGTTCGGTAAATGACACCTGCTATCTAAGTAAATTCTGGGGTGGAAAATCGACCAAAAAATTAAAAAGAGGGCAAACCTCCAAGAAGACAATTTCAAGAGTTATACTGTACTCCCAATTGTTTCCTTTTTTTAACAGAAAAGAAAACGGCAGAGAAAAATGATGAGTTTTACGAATTTTCAAAGACATGCAAACTCAAATTACAAAAACCTATCAGCTCACAGCAGCCAGAAGGGCCATTAGCATAAATGCTGCAAACAATAAATGCTGAAGCGATTGTGGAGAAATGCGTACCCTCGATTCTAAGGGGGACGTGGTAAGAGCCACTAATGAAAACACAAAGAAGGTGCTTTGAAAAGGGAAACTCCGTGCTACCAGTCAGTCAATCACACCCACTGCTGGGTCTATCACCTGAGAAAATGAGAATCAAAAAGTCACAGGCTGCCAACCCTGCACTCCAACAATATTTACCATAGCCAACACTTGGAAGCAATGAAAATGTCCATCAACCGAGGAATGCACAAAGTAGAAGTGGTCCACGTACACAGTGGAAATTTACTCCAATAAAAAATAAAAATTAAATTTAAAAATCCAACAAAAGTAAGGAGACATCAGCTTGTCTGGGTTTGTCCGGGCACACTCCACTCTAATTTATACCCGAGAAACCCCACAGGCCGCAAGGGCTTTTCCCTACATACCAGGGTGGGGGACATAGAAAGGCTGCCACCCTCTGGCAGTTACCTGCAAAAGCAGCTTTAAAGCCTGTGCTAATGGTCATTTCATAGGAACCGGTACTGCAGAACTGTAAATGAAACCTGCCCTCAAAATGTCTTGAGGGAGGTAACGGACAAAACATTTCAAAATGTGACACATACTTAAAGAGAACACTTTGAAGAACTAAGGGATAATCACAGCTTGAAAAATAAAAAAGACATGCCTTAAAGCTCAATTTCAACGGATTATGTGGCACATTCGAATTCAACCACAGAGAGGTATCAGCTCACACTTGTCAGAATAACCATCAGCAAGAAAACTACAAAACAATAAATGCTGAAGGTGTTGTGGAGAAATGCATACACTCAACTTCAAGTGGGACGTAAGTTGGAAAGGGCCACGAATGAGAACAGAATGGAGGTGCCTTAAAAAGGTAAAGATTGAGCTACCATATGATCCAGCAGGCCCACTCCTCGACCTATAATCTAAGAAGAGAGAATTGGAAAGACACAGGCAGGCAAATCTGCATTGCACAGTATTATAATAGCCAAGATAGGGAAGTAACCAAAAAGTCCACCAACAGATGGGTGGACAAAGAAGAACTCTTCCGTGTACAGATGGAATATTCGCTAGTGAAAAAATGAAACAATGCCATTTGCAGCACCATAGATGAGTCTAGACGTACTCACGCCACCTGTAGTAAGTGAGAAAGCAAAAGACACATATCCTATCATATCCCTTTTAAGAGTTACTTAAAAATTGATACCAATGAAGATATTTCCACAGAGAAAGGCAATCACAGAATCATTAAAAAGCTTATGGTTCACCACATAGAAAGGGATGAGGATTGGATACATTACCATATTGGGTTTAACAGAGATATACAAACCACGTGAAATACATAACCACCAAAGACGTACGGAAGACGAGGAGAAGACTACTCAACATTGTGTCATAACCTACATGGGAAAAGGATGGGAGGAAGAATAGATACATGTATATGTGTGAAAGAACCACATCTTGCACACCTAGAACAAACAAACCATTGTAATCATATTTGCTGGGATAAAAAATAAAAAGTAAATTACAAATATGAACAAGAAGTAATGAGACATAAACTTAAAGGGCTTTTTCCTGGCACATTCCATTCTAATTTACAACCTAGAACACCGCTTCCATTAAGGCTCTCTGTTTCCCTAGTAACCAAATTTGTTTACGGGGAAATGCTGCCACCTAGTGGCCGTTTCCTGCAAGAACAGCTTTAAACTCACAGCTAATGGTCACTTAACATTCACAAGGACTCAGGGCTGTAAAGGACACCTGCCCTAAAAAACTGTGCAGAAGTAGGGAATGGACAATAAAATTCAAAAGAGGCAAATGTTTCAAGAAGAGAGTATGAAGAGTTTAGGTTTACTCACGCTCTTCTTTAAAACGAGGAAAATGGATAAAAGCTCCACCTCAGGGAGTGTTAGACCCATGCAATCTAATCTACAAAAAGTTTCAACTTACACCAGTCGACTCACCATCAGCAAAAAGTCTACAAACAATAAATGCTGAAGGGGATTTAGAGAACTGTGTACCCTCTACCTGCTGGTGAGACGTAAAGGCGTAACAGCCAATAATGAGAACAGAAAGGAGCTGTGTTTAAAAGTAAAAATGGAGGTACCATTCAATCCAGCAGGCGCACCATTGGACCTCTCACCTGAGAAGACAAGAATCGAGAAGACACAGGCCGCAAAAGCTGCAGTGCAGCCTTATTCACAATAGCCAAGACAGTGAAGCAATCAAAATGTCCAACAACAGGTGAGTGGATAAAGAAGAAGTGGTCCATGTACACAGTGGAATATTAGCCATGGAAAACAATGAACCATTGCTCTCTGAGGCACCACAAATGAGTCTGGAGATAATCACGAAATATGAGGTAAGTCGGAAAGCAAAAGACCTATATTCTATGATATGACTTACAGGCGTTATCTAATAACTGACAGAAATGAACATATTTCCACAGAGGAAGACACTCACAGACTTAGAAAACAAACTGTGCTCATCTAAAAGGAAAAGTGGGGGGAATGGATAAATTAAGATTAGTGTTACTATATGTATACAAACACATATTATGTACATATCTCAAAAAGACCGACCATAGAGCAAGGGAGGTCTGCGGAACCCTCAGTAACATTTTACATGGGAAGAGGATCTGTACTTGAATAGACATATATAATGTACAAATGAACCAGATTGTGTACACCTAGGGCAGACAATATTCTAAGCTTTACCCCAATTAAGAAAATTTTTAAAACCAAGAAGAATTAATGAGACATAAACTTATGGGGTTTCTCCATGCACATGCCAATGTAATTTACAACCTAGGACACGACTTCCCGAAAGGCTCTGCTGCCCTAGTACCCAGATTGGGGAATGGAGAAATGCTGCCTGCTTGAGGCCACTTCCCAGAACAGCAGCTTTAAACCCATTGCTAAAGGTCACTAAACATTCACCAAATTGCAGTTCGGTAAATGACACCTGCTCTCTAAATAAATTCTGGGGTGGAAAATCGACCAAAAAATTAAAAAGAGGGCAAACCTCCAAGAAGACAATTTCAAGAGTTATATTGTACTCCCAATTGTTTCCTTTTTTTAACAGAAAAGAAAACGGCAGAGAAAAATGATGAGTTTTACGAATTTTCAAAGACATGCAAACTCAAATTACAAAAACCTATCAGCTCACAGCAGCCAGAAGGGCCATTAGCATAAATGCTGCAAACAATAAATGCTGAAGCGATTGTGGAGAAATGCGTACCCTCGATTCTAAGGGGGACGTGGTAAGAGCCACTAATGAAAACACAAAGAAGGTGCTTTGAAAAGGGAAACTCCGTGCTACCAGTCAGTCAATCACACCCACTGCTGGGTCTATCACCTGAGAAAATGAGAATCAAAAAGTCACAGGCTGCCAATCCTGCACTCCAACAATATTTACCATAGCCAACACTTGGAAGCAATGAAAATGTCCATCAACCGAGGAATGCACAAAGTAGAAGTGGTCCACGTACACAGTGGAAATTTACTCCAATAAAAAATAAAAATTAAATTTAAAAATCCAACAAAAGTAAGGAGACATCAGCTTGTCTGGGTTTGTCCGGGCACACTCCACTCTAATTTATACCCGAGAAACCCCACAGGCCGCAAGGGCTTTTCCCTAGATACCAGGGTGGGGGACATAGAAAGGCTGCCACCCTCTGGCAGTTACCTGCAAAAGCAGCTTTAAAGCCTGTGCTAATGGTCATTTCATAGGAACCGGTACTGCAGAACTGTAAATGAAACCTGCCCTCAAAATGTCTTGAGGGAGGTAACGGACAAAACATTTCAAAATGTGACACATACTTAAAGAGAACACTTTGAAGAACTAAGGGATAATCACAGCTTGAAAAATAAAAAAGACATGCCTTAAAGCTCAATTTCAACGGATTATGTGGCACATTCGAATTCAACCACAGAGAGGTATCAGCTCACACTTGTCAGAATAACCATCAGCAAGAAAACTACAAAACAATAAATGCTGAAGGTGTTGTGGAGAAATGCATACACTCAACTTCAAGTGGGACGTAAGTTGGAAAGGGCCACGAATGAGAACAGAATGGAGGTGCCTTAAGAAGGTAAAGATTGAGCTACCATATGATCCAGCAGGCCCACTCCTCGACCTATAATCTAAGAAGAGAGAATTGGAAAGACACAGGCAGGCAAATCTGCATTGCACAGTATTATAATAGCCAAGATAGGGAAGTAACCAAAAAGTCCACCAACAGATGGGTGGACAAAGAAGAACTCTTCCGTGTACAGATGGAATATTCGCTAGTGAAAAAATGAAACAATGCCATTTGCAGCACCATAGATGAGTCTAGACGTACTCACGCCACCTGTAGTAAGTGAGAAAGCAAAAGACACATATCCTGTCATATCCCTTTTAAGAGTTACTTAAAAATTGATACCAATGAAGATATTTCCACAGAGAAAGGCAATCACAGAATCATTAAAAAGCTTATGGTTCACCACATAGAAAGGGATGAGGATTGGATACATTACCATATTGGGTTTAACAGAGATATACAAACCACGTGAAATACATAACCACCAAAGACGTACGGAAGACGAGGAGAAGACTACTCAACATTGTGTCATAACCTACATGGGAAAAGGATGGGAGGAAGAATAGATACATGTATATGTGTGAAAGAACCACATCTTGCACACCTAGAACAAACAAACCATTGTAATCATATTTGCTGGGATAAAAAATAAAAAGTAAATTACAAATATGAACAAGAAGTAATGAGACATAAACTTAAAGGGCTTTTTCCTGGCACATTCCATTCTAATTTACAACCTAGAACACCGCTTCCATTAAGGCTCTCTGTTTCCCTAGTAACCAAATTTGTTTACGGGGAAATGCTGCCACCTAGTGGCCGTTTCCTGCAAGAACAGCTTTAAACTCACAGCTAATGGTCACTTAACATTCACAAGGACTCAGGGCTGTAAAGGACACCTGCCCTAAAAAACTGGGCAGAAGTAGGGAATGGACAATAAAATTCAAAAGAGGCAAATGTTTCAAGAAGAGAGTATGAAGAGTTTAGGTTTACTCACGCTCTTCTTTAAAACGAGGAAAATGGATAAAAGCTCCACCTCAGGGAGTGTTAGACCCATGCAATCTAATCTACAAAAAGTTTCAACTTACACCAGTCGACTCACCATCAGCAAAAAGTCTACAAACAATAAATGCTGAAGGGGATTTAGAGAACTGTGTACCCTCTACCTGCTGGTGAGACGTAAAGGCGTAACAGCCAATAATGAGAACAGAAAGGAGCTGTGTTTAAAAGTAAAAATGGAGGTACCATTCAATCCAGCAGGCGCACCATTGGACCTCTCACCTGAGAAGACAAGAATCGAGAAGACACAGGCCGCAAAAGCTGCAGTGCAGCCTTATTCACAATAGCCAAGACAGTGAAGCAATCAAAATGTCCAACAACAGGTGAGTGGATAAAGAAGAAGTGGTCCATGTACACAGTGGAATATTAGCCATGGAAAACAATGAACCATTGCTCTCTGAGGCACCACAAATGAGTCTGGAGATAATCACGAAATATGAGGTAAGTCGGAAAGCAAAAGACCTATATTCTATGATATGACTTACAGGCGTTATCTAATAACTGACAGAAATGAACATATTTCCACAGAGGAAGACACTCACAGACTTAGAAAACAAACTGTGCTCATCTAAAAGGAAAAGTGGGGGGAATGGATAAATTAAGATTAGTGTTACTATATGTATACAAACACATATTATGTACATATCTCAAAAAGACCGACCATAGAGCAAGGGAGGTCTGCGGAACCCTCAGTAACATTTTACATGGGAAGAGGATCTGTACTTGAATAGACATATATAATGTACAAATGAACCAGATTGTGTACACCTAGGGCAGACAATATTCTAAGCTTTACCCCAATTAAGAAAATTTTTAAAACCAAGAAGAATTAATGAGACATAAACTTATGGGGTTTCTCCATGCACATGCCAATGTAATTTACAACCTAGGACACGACTTCCCGAAAGGCTCTGCTGCCCTAGTACCCAGATTGGGGAATGGAGAAATGCTGCCTGCTTGAGGCCACTTCCCAGAACAGCAGCTTTAAACTCATTGCTAAAGGTCACTAAACATTCACCAAATTGCAGTTCGGTAAATGACACCTGCTCTCTAAATAAATTCTGGGGTGGAAAATCGACCAAAAAATTAAAAAGAGGGCAAACCTCCAAGAAGACAATTTCAAGAGTTATATTGTACTCCCAATTGTTTCCTTTTTTTAACAGAAAAGAAAACGGCAGAGAAAAATGATGAGTTTTACGAATTTTCAAAGACATGCAAACTCAAATTACAAAAACCTATCAGCTCACAGCAGCCAGAAGGGCCATTAGCATAAATGCTGCAAACAATAAATGCTGAAGCGATTGTGGAGAAATGCGTACCCTCGATTCTAAGGGGGACGTGGTAAGAGCCACTAATGAAAACACAAAGAAGGTGCTTTGAAAAGGGAAACTCCGTGCTACCAGTCA
Organism: Balaenoptera ricei; assembly: GCF_028023285.1. NCBI lineage: Eukaryota > Metazoa > Chordata > Mammalia > Artiodactyla > Balaenopteridae > Balaenoptera > Balaenoptera ricei. Next base: position 138,072,838 of record NC_082641.1, on the reverse strand, counting down.
GTCAATCACACCCACTGCTGGGTCTATCACCTGAGAAAATGAGAATCAAAAAGTCACAGGCTGCCAATCCTGCACTCCAACAATATTTACCATAGCCAACACTTGGAAGCAATGAAAATGTCCATCAACCGAGGAATGCACAAAGTAGAAGTGGTCCACGTACACAGTGGAAATTTACTCCAATAAAAAATAAAAATTAAATTTAAAAATCCAACAAAAGTAAGGAGACATCAGCTTGTCTGGGTTTGTCCGGGCACACTCCACTCTAATTTATACCCGAGAAACCCCACAGGCCGCAAGGGCTTTTCCCTAGATACCAGGGTGGGGGACATAGAAAGGCTGCCACCCTCTGGCAGTTACCTGCAAAAGCAGCTTTAAAGCCTGTGCTAATGGTCATTTCATAGGAACCGGTACTGCAGAACTGTAAATGAAACCTGCCCTCAAAATGTCTTGAGGGAGGTAACGGACAAAACATTTCAAAATGTGACACATACTTAAAGAGAACACTTTGAAGAACTAAGGGATAATCACAGCTTGAAAAATAAAAAAGACATGCCTTAAAGCTCAATTTCAACGGATTATGTGGCACATTCGAATTCAACCACAGAGAGGTATCAGCTCACACTTGTCAGAATAACCATCAGCAAGAAAACTACAAAACAATAAATGCTGAAGGTGTTGTGGAGAAATGCATACACTCAACTTCAAGTGGGACGTAAGTTGGAAAGGGCCACGAATGAGAACAGAATGGAGGTGCCTTAAAAAGGTAAAGATTGAGCTACCATATGATCCAGCAGGCCCACTCCTCGACCTATAATCTAAGAAGAGAGAATTGGAAAGACACAGGCAGGCAAATCTGCATTGCACAGTATTATAATAGCCAAGATAGGGAAGTAACCAAAAAGTCCACCAACAGATGGGTGGACAAAGAAGAACTCTTCCGTGTACAGATGGAATATTCGCTAGTGAAAAAATGAAACAATGCCATTTGCAGCACCATAGATGAGTCTAGACGTACTCACGCCACCTGTAGTAAGTGAGAAAGCAAAAGACACATATCCTGTCATATCCCTTTTAAGAGTTACTTAAAAATTGATACCAATGAAGATATTTCCACAGAGAAAGGCAATCACAGAATCATTAAAAAGCTTATGGTTCACCACATAGAAAGGGATGAGGATTGGATACATTACCATATTGGGTTTAACAGAGATATACAAACCACGTGAAATACATAACCACCAAAGACGTACGGAAGACGAGGAGAAGACTACTCAACATTGTGTCATAACCTACATGGGAAAAGGATGGGAGGAAGAATAGATACATGTATATGTGTGAAAGAACCACATCTTGCACACCTAGAACAAACAAACCATTGTAATCATATTTGCTGGGATAAAAAATAAAAAGTAAATTACAAATATGAACAAGAAGTAATGAGACATAAACTTAAAGGGCTTTTTCCTGGCACATTCCATTCTAATTTACAACCTAGAACACCGCTTCCATTAAGGCTCTCTGTTTCCCTAGTAACCAAATTTGTTTACGGGGAAATGCTGCCACCTAGTGGCCGTTTCCTGCAAGAACAGCTTTAAACTCACAGCTAATGGTCACTTAACATTCACAAGGACTCAGGGCTGTAAAGGACACCTGCCCTAAAAAACTGTGCAGAAGTAGGGAATGGACAATAAAATTCAAAAGAGGCAAATGTTTCAAGAAGAGAGTATGAAGAGTTTAGGTTTACTCACGCTCTTCTTTAAAACGAGGAAAATGGATAAAAGCTCCACCTCAGGGAGTGTTAGACCCATGCAATCTAATCTACAAAAAGTTTCAACTTACACCAGTCGACTCACCATCAGCAAAAAGTCTACAAACAATAAATGCTGAAGGGGATTTAGAGAACTGTGTACCCTCTACCTGCTGGTGAGACGTAAAGGCGTAACAGCCAATAATGAGAACAGAAAGGAGCTGTGTTTAAAAGTAAAAATGGAGGTACCATTCAATCCAGCAGGCGCACCATTGGACCTCTCACCTGAGAAGACAAGAATCGAGAAGACACAGGCCGCAAAAGCTGCAGTGCAGCCTTATTCACAATAGCCAAGACAGTGAAGCAATCAAAATGTCCAACAACAGGTGAGTGGATAAAGAAGAAGTGGTCCATGTACACAGTGGAATATTAGCCATGGAAAACAATGAACCATTGCTCTCTGAGGCACCACAAATGAGTCTGGAGATAATCACGAAATATGAGGTAAGTCGGAAAGCAAAAGACCTATATTCTATGATATGACTTACAGGCGTTATCTAATAACTGACAGAAATGAACATATTTCCACAGAGGAAGACACTCACAGACTTAGAAAACAAACTGTGCTCATCTAAAAGGAAAAGTGGGGGGAATGGATAAATTAAGATTAGTGTTACTATATGTATACAAACACATATTATATACATATCTCAAAAAGACCGACCATAGAGCAAGGGAGGTCTGCGGAACCCTCAGTAACATTTTACATGGGAAGAGGATCTGTACTTGAATAGACATATATAATGTACAAATGAACCAGATTGTGTACACCTAGGGCAGACAATATTCTAAGCTTTACCCCAATTAAGAAAATTTTTAAAACCAAGAAGAATTAATGAGACATAAACTTATGGGGTTTCTCCATGCACATGCCAATGTAATTTACAACCTAGGACACGACTTCCAGAAAGGCTCTGCTGCCCTAGTACCCAGATTGGGGAATGGAGAAATGCTGCCTGCTTGAGGCCACTTCCCAGAACAGCAGCTTTAAACCCATTGCTAAAGGTCACTAAACATTCACCAAATTGCAGTTCGGTAAATGACACCTGCTCTCTAAATAAATTCTGGGGTGGAAAATCGACCAAAAAATTAAAAAGAGGGCAAACCTCCAAGAAGACAATTTCAAGAGTTATATTGTACTCCCAATTGTTTCCTTTTTTTAACAGAAAAGAAAACGGCAGAGAAAAATGATGAGTTTTACGAATTTTCAAAGACATGCAAACTCAAATTACAAAAACCTATCAGCTCACAGCAGCCAGAAGGGCCATTAGCATAAATGCTGCAAACAATAAATGCTGAAGCGATTGTGGAGAAATGCGTACCCTCGATTCTAAGGGGGACGTGGTAAGAGCCACTAATGAAAACACAAAGAAGGTGCTTTGAAAAGGGAAACTCCGTGCTACCAGTCAGTCAATCACACCCACTGCTGGGTCTATCACCTGAGAAAATGAGAATCAAAAAGTCACAGGCTGCCAATCCTGCACTCCAACAATATTTACCATAGCCAACACCTGGAAGCAATGAAAATGTCCATCAACCGAGGAATGCACAAAGTAGAAGTGGTCCACGTACACAGTGGAAATTTACTCCAATAAAAAATAAAAATTAAATTTAAAAATCCAACAAAAGTAAGGAGACATCAGCTTGTCTGGGTTTGTCCGGGCACACTCCACTCTAATTTATACCCGAGAAACCCCACAGGCCGCAAGGGCTTTTCCCTACATACCAGGGTGGGGGACATAGAAAGGCTGCCACCCTCTGGCAGTTACCTGCAAAAGCAGCTTTAAAGCCTGTGCTAATGGTCATTTCATAGGAACAAGTACTGCAGAACTGTAAATGAAACCTGCCCTCAAAATGTCTTGAGGGAGGTAACGGACAAAACATTTCAAAATGTGACACATACTTAAAGAGAACACTTTGAAGAACTAAGGGATAATCACAGCTTGAAAAATAAAAAAGACATGCCTTAAAGCTCAATTTCAACGGATTATGTGGCACATTCGAATTCAACCACAGAGAGGTATCAGCTCACACTTGTCAGAATAACCATCAGCAAGAAAACTACAAAACAATAAATGCTGAAGGTGTTGTGGAGAAATGCATACACTCAACTTCAAGTGGGACGTAAGTTGGAAAGGGCCACGAATGAGAACAGAATGGAGGTGCCTTAAAAAGGTAAAGATTGAGCTACCATATGATCCAGCAGGCCCACTCCTCGACCTATAATCTAAGAAGAGAGAATTGGAAAGACACAGGCAGGCAAATCTGCATTGCACAGTATTATAATAGCCAAGATAGGGAAGTAACCAAAAAGTCCACCAACAGATGGGTGGACAAAGAAGAACTCTTCCGTGTACAGATGGAATATTCGCTAGTGAAAAAATGAAACAATGCCATTTGCAGCACCATAGATGAGTCTAGACGTACTCACGCCACCTGTAGTAAGTGAGAAAGCAAAAGACACATATCCTGTCATATCCCTTTTAAGAGTTACTTAAAAATTGATACCAATGAAGATATTTCCACAGAGAAAGGCAATCACAGAATCATTAAAAAGCTTATGGTTCACCACATAGAAAGGGATGAGGATTGGATACATTACCATATTGGGTTTAACAGAGATATACAAACCACGTGAAATACATAACCACCAAAGACGTACGGAAGACGAGGAGAAGACTACTCAACATTGTGTCATAACCTACATGGGAAAAGGATGGGAGGAAGAATAGATACATGTATATGTGTGAAAGAACCACATCTTGCACACCTAGAACAAACAAACCATTGTAATCATATTTGCTGGGATAAAAAATAAAAAGTAAATTACAAATATGAACAAGAAGTAATGAGACATAAACTTAAAGGGCTTTTTCCTGGCACATTCCATTCTAATTTACAACCTAGAACACCGCTTCCATTAAGGCTCTCTGTTTCCCTAGTAACCAAATTTGTTTACGGGGAAATGCTGCCACCTAGTGGCCGTTTCCTGCAAGAACAGCTTTAAACTCACAGCTAATGGTCACTTAACATTCACAAGGACTCAGGGCTGTAAAGGACACCTGCCCTAAAAAACTGGGCAGAAGTAGGGAATGGACAATAAAATTCAAAAGAGGCAAATGTTTCAAGAAGAGAGTATGAAGAGTTTAGGTTTACTCACGCTCTTCTTTAAAACGAGGAAAATGGATAAAAGCTCCACCTCAGGGAGTGTTAGACCCATGCAATCTAATCTACAAAAAGTTTCAACTTACACCAGTCGACTCACCATCAGCAAAAAGTCTACAAACAATAAATGCTGAAGGGGATTTAGAGAACTGTGTACCCTCTACCTGCTGGTGAGACGTAAAGGCGTAACAGCCAATAATGAGAACAGAAAGGAGCTGTGTTTAAAAGTAAAAATGGAGGTACCATTCAATCCAGCAGGCGCACCATTGGACCTCTCACCTGAGAAGACAAGAATCGAGAAGACACAGGCCGCAAAAGCTGCAGTGCAGCCTTATTCACAATAGCCAAGACAGTGAAGCAATCAAAATGTCCAACAACAGGTGAGTGGATAAAGAAGAAGTGGTCCATGTACACAGTGGAATATTAGCCATGGAAAACAATGAACCATTGCTCTCTGAGGCACCACAAATGAGTCTGGAGATAATCACGAAATATGAGGTAAGTCGGAAAGCAAAAGACCTACATTCTATGATATGACTTACAGGCGTTATCTAATAACTGACAGAAATGAACATATTTCCACAGAGGAAGACACTCACAGACTTAGAAAACAAACTGTGCTCATCTAAAAGGAAAAGTGGGGGGAATGGATAAATTAAGATTAGTGTTACTATATGTATACAAACACATATTATGTACATATCTCAAAAAGACCGACCATAGAGCAAGGGAGGTCTGCGGAACCCTCAGTAACATTTTACATGGGAAGAGGATCTGTACTTGAATAGACATATATAATGTACAAATGAACCAGATTGTGTACACCTAGGGCAGACAATATTCTAAGCTTTACCCCAATTAAGAAAATTTTTAAAACCAAGAAGAATTAATGAGACATAAACTTATGGGGTTTCTCCATGCACATGCCAATGTAATTTACAACCTAGGACACGACTTCCAGAAAGGCTCTGCTGCCCTAGTACCCAGATTGGGGAATGGAGAAATGCTGCCTGCTTGAGGCCACTTCCCAGAACAGCAGCTTTAAACCCATTGCTAAAGGTCACTAAACATTCACCAAATTGCAGTTCGGTAAATGACACCTGCTCTCTAAATAAATTCTGGGGTGGAAAATCGACCAAAAAATTAAAAAGAGGGCAAACCTCCAAGAAGACAATTTCAAGAGTTATATTGTACTCCCAATTGTTTCCTTTTTTTAACAGAAAAGAAAACGGCAGAGAAAAATGATGAGTTTTACGAATTTTCAAAGACATGCAAACTCAAATTACAAAAACCTATCAGCTCACAGCAGCCAGAAGGGCCATTAGCATAAATGCTGCAAACAATAAATGCTGAAGCGATTGTGGAGAAATGCGTACCCTCGATTCTAAGGGGGACGTGGTAAGAGCCACTAATGAAAACACAAAGAAGGTGCTTTGAAAAGGGAAACTCCGTGCTACCAGTCAGTCAATCACACCCACTGCTGGGTCTATCACCTGAGAAAATGAGAATCAAAAAGTCACAGGCTGCCAATCCTGCACTCCAACAATATTTACCATAGCCAACACTTGGAAGCAATGAAAATGTCCATCAACCGAGGAATGCACAAAGTAGAAGTGGTCCACGTACACAGTGGAAATTTACTCCAATAAAAAATAAAAATTAAATTTAAAAATCCAACAAAAGTAAGGAGACATCAGCTTGTCTGGGTTTGTCCGGGCACACTCCACTCTAATTTATACCCGAGAAACCCCACAGGCCGCAAGGGCTTTTCCCTAGATACCAGGGTGGGGGACATAGAAAGGCTGCCACCCTCTGGCAGTTACCTGCAAAAGCAGCTTTAAAGCCTGTGCTAATGGTCATTTCATAGGAACCGGTACTGCAGAACTGTAAATGAAACCTGCCCTCAAAATGTCTTGAGGGAGGTAACGGACAAAACATTTCAAAATGTGACACATACTTAAAGAGAACACTTTGAAGAACTAAGGGATAATCACAGCTTGAAAAATAAAAAAGACATGCCTTAAAGCTCAATTTCAACGGATTATGTGGCACATTCGAATTCAACCACAGAGAGGTATCAGCTCACACTTGTCAGAATAACCATCAGCAAGAAAACTACAAAACAATAAATGCTGAAGGTGTTGTGGAGAAATGCATACACTCAACTTCAAGTGGGACGTAAGTTGGAAAGGGCCACGAATGAGAACAGAATGGAGGTGCCTTAAGAAGGTAAAGATTGAGCTACCATATGATCCAGCAGGCCCACTCCTCGACCTATAATCTAAGAAGAGAGAATTGGAAAGACACAGGCAGGCAAATCTGCATTGCACAGTATTATAATAGCCAAGATAGGGAAGTAACCAAAAAGTCCACCAACAGATGGGTGGACAAAGAAGAACTCTTCCGTGTACAGATGGAATATTCGCTAGTGAAAAAATGAAACAATGCCATTTGCAGCACCATAGATGAGTCTAGACGTAATCACGCCACCTGTAGTAAGTGAGAAAGCAAAAGACACATATCCTGTCATATCCCTTTTAAGAGTTACTTAAAAATTGATACCAATGAAGATATTTCCACAGAGAAAGGCAATCACAGAATCATTAAAAAGCTTATGGTTCACCACATAGAAAGGGATGAGGATTGGATACATTACCATATTGGGTTTAACAGAGATATACAAACCACGTGAAATACATAACCACCAAAGACGTACGGAAGACGAGGAGAAGACTACTCAACATTGTGTCATAACCTACATGGGAAAAGGATGGGAGGAAGAATAGATACATGTATATGTGTGAAAGAACCACATCTTGCACACCTAGAACAAACAAACCATTGTAATCATATTTGCTGGGATAAAAAATAAAAAGTAAATTACAAATATGAACAAGAAGTAATGAGACATAAACTTAAAGGGCTTTTTCCTGGCACATTCCATTCTAATTTACAACCTAGAACACCGCTTCCATTAAGGCTCTCTGTTTCCCTAGTAACCAAATTTGTTTACGGGGAAATGCTGCCACCTAGTGGCCGTTTCCTGCAAGAACAGCTTTAAACTCACAGCTAATGGTCACTTAACATTCACAAGGACTCAGGGCTGTAAAGGACACCTGCCCTAAAAAACTGTGCAGAAGTAGGGAATGGACAATAAAATTCAAAAGAGGCAAATGTTTCAAGAAGAGAGTATGAAGAGTTTAGGTTTACTCACGCTCTTCTTTAAAACGAGGAAAATGGATAAAAGCTCCACCTCAGGGAGTGTTAGACCCATGCAATCTAATCTACAAAAAGTTTCAACTTACACCAGTCGACTCACCATCAGCAAAAAGTCTACAAACAATAAATGCTGAAGGGGATTTAGAGAACTGTGTACCCTCTACCTGCTGGTGAGACGTAAAGGCGTAACAGCCAATGATGGGAACAGAAAGGAGCTGTGTTTAAAAGTAAAAATGGAGGTACCATTCAATCCAGCAGGCGCACCATTGGACCTCTCACCTGAGAAGACAAGAATCGAGAAGACACAGGCCGCAAAAGCTGCAGTGCAGCCTTATTCACAATAGCCAAGACAGTGAAGCAATCAAAATGTCCAACAACAGGTGAGTGGATAAAGAAGAAGTGGTCCATGTACACAGTGGAATATTAGCCATGGAAAACAATGAACCATTGCTCTCTGAGGCACCACAAATGAGTCTGGAGATAATCACGAAATATGAGGTAAGTCGGAAAGCAAAAGACCTATATTCTATGATATGACTTACAGGCGTTATCTAATAACTGACAGAAATGAACATATTTCCACAGAGGAAGACACTCACAGACTTAGAAAACAAACTGTGCTCATCTAAAAGGAAAAGTGGGGGGAATGGATAAATTAAGATTAGTGTTACTATATGTATACAAACACATATTATATACATATCTCAAAAAGACCGACCATAGAGCAAGGGAGGTCTGCGGAACCCTCAGTAACATTTTACATGGGAAGAGGATCTGTACTTGAATAGACATATATAATGTACAAATGAACCAGATTGTGTACACCTAGGGCAGACAATATTCTAAGCTTTACCCCAATTAAGAAAATTTTTAAAACCAAGAAGAATTAATGAGACATAAACTTATGGGGTTTCTCCATGCACATGCCAATGTAATTTACAACCTAGGACACGACTTCCAGAAAGGCTCTGCTGCCCTAGTACCCAGATTGGGGAATGGAGAAATGCTGCCTGCTTGAGGCCACTTCCCAGAACAGCAGCTTTAAACCCATTGCTAAAGGTCACTAAACATTCACCAAATTGCAGTTCGGTAAATGACACCTGCTCTCTAAATAAATTCTGGGGTGGAAAATCGACCAAAAAATTAAAAAGAGGGCAAACCTCCAAGAAGACAATTTCAAGAGTTATATTGTACTCCCAATTGTTTCCTTTTTTTAACAGAAAAGAAAACGGCAGAGAAAAATGATGAGTTTTACGAATTTTCAAAGACATGCAAACTCAAATTACAAAAACCTATCAGCTCACAGCAGCCAGAAGGGCCATTAGCATAAATGCTGCAAACAATAAATGCTGAAGCGATTGTGGAGAAATGCGTACCCTCGATTCTAAGGGGGACGTGGTAAGAGCCACTAATGAAAACACAAAGAAGGTGCTTTGAAAAGGGAAACTCCGTGCTACCAGTCAGTCAATCACACCCACTGCTGGGTCTATCACCTGAGAAAATGAGAATCAAAAAGTCACAGGCTGCCAATCCTGCACTCCAACAATATTTACCATAGCCAACACTTGGAAGCAATGAAAATGTCCATCAACCGAGGAATGCACAAAGTAGAAGTGGTCCACGTACACAGTGGAAATTTACTCCAATAAAAAATAAAAATTAAATTTAAAAATCCAACAAAAGTAAGGAGACATCAGCTTGTCTGGGTTTGTCCGGGCACACTCCACTCTAATTTATACCCGAGAAACCCCACAGGCCGCAAGGGCTTTTCCCTAGATACCAGGGTGGGGGACATAGAAAGGCTGCCACCCTCTGGCAGTTACCTGCAAAAGCAGCTTTAAAGCCTGTGCTAATGGTCATTTCATAGGAACCGGTACTGCAGAACTGTAAATGAAACCTGCCCTCAAAATGTCTTGAGGGAGGTAACGGACAAAACATTTCAAAATGTGACACATACTTAAAGAGAACACTTTGAAGAACTAAGGGATAATCACAGCTTGAAAAATAAAAAAGACATGCCTTAAAGCTCAATTTCAACGGATTATGTGGCACATTCGAATTCAACCACAGAGAGGTATCAGCTCACACTTGTCAGAATAACCATCAGCAAGAAAACTACAAAACAATAAATGCTGAAGGTGTTGTGGAGAAATGCATACACTCAACTTCAAGTGGGACGTAAGTTGGAAAGGGCCACGAATGAGAACAGAATGGAGGTGCCTTAAAAAGGTAAAGATTGAGCTACCATATGATCCAGCAGGCCCACTCCTCGACCTATAATCTAAGAAGAGAGAATTGGAAAGACACAGGCAGGCAAATCTGCATTGCACAGTATTATAATAGCCAAGATAGGGAAGTAACCAAAAAGTCCACCAACAGATGGGTGGACAAAGAAGAACTCTTCCGTGTACAGATGGAATATTCGCTAGTGAAAAAATGAAACAATGCCATTTGCAGCACCATAGATGAGTCTAGACGTACTCACGCCACCTGTAGTAAGTGAGAAAGCAAAAGACACATATCCTGTCATATCCCTTTTAAGAGTTACTTAAAAATTGATACCAATGAAGATATTTCCACAGAGAAAGGCAATCACAGAATCATTAAAAAGCTTATGGTTCACCACATAGAAAGGGATGAGGATTGGATACATTACCATATTGGGTTTAACAGAGATATACAAACCACGTGAAATACATAACCACCAAAGACGTACGGAAGACGAGGAGAAGACTACTCAACATTGTGTCATAACCTACATGGGAAAAGGATGGGAGGAAGAATAGATACATGTATATGTGTGAAAGAACCACATCTTGCACACCTAGAACAAACAAACCATTGTAATCATATTTGCTGGGATAAAAAATAAAAAGTAAATTACAAATATGAACAAGAAGTAATGAGACATAAACTTAAAGGGCTTTTTCCTGGCACATTCCATTCTAATTTACAACCTAGAACACCGCTTCCATTAAGGCTCTCTGTTTCCCTAGTAACCAAATTTGTTTACGGGGAAATGCTGCCACCTAGTGGCCGTTTCCTGCAAGAACAGCTTTAAACTCACAGCTAATGGTCACTTAACATTCACAAGGACTCAGGGCTGTAAAGGACACCTGCCCTAAAAAACTGGGCAGAAGTAGGGAATGGACAATAAAATTCAAAAGAGGCAAATGTTTCAAGAAGAGAGTATGAAGAGTTTAGGTTTACTCACGCTCTTCTTTAAAACGAGGAAAATGGATAAAAGCTCCACCTCAGGGAGTGTTAGACCCATGCAATCTAATCTACAAAAAGTTTCAACTTACACCAGTCGACTCACCATCAGCAAAAAGTCTACAAACAATAAATGCTGAAGGGGATTTAGAGAACTGTGTACCCTCTACCTGCTGGTGAGACGTAAAGGCGTAACAGCCAATAATGAGAACAGAAAGGAGCTGTGTTTAAAAGTAAAAATGGAGGTACCATTCAATCCAGCAGGCGCACCATTGGACCTCTCACCTGAGAAGACAAGAATCGAGAAGACACAGGCCGCAAAAGCTGCAGTGCAGCCTTATTCACAATAGCCAAGACAGTGAAGCAATCAAAATGTCCAACAACAGGTGAGTGGATAAAGAAGAAGTGGTCCATGTACACAGTGGAATATTAGCCATGGAAAACAATGAACCATTGCTCTCTGAGGCACCACAAATGAGTCTGGAGATAATCACGAAATATGAGGTAAGTCGGAAAGCAAAAGACCTATATTCTATGATATGACTTACAGGCGTTATCTAATAACTGACAGAAATGAACATATTTCCACAGAGGAAGACACTCACAGACTTAGAAAACAAACTGTGCTCATCTAAAAGGAAAAGTGGGGGGAATGGATAAATTAAGATTAGTGTTACTATATGTATACAAACACATATTATATACATATCTCAAAAAGACCGACCATAGAGCAAGGGAGGTCTGCGGAACCCTCAGTAACATTTTACATGGGAAGAGGATCTGTACTTGAATAGACATATATAATGTACAAATGAACCAGATTGTGTACACCTAGGGCAGACAATATTCTAAGCTTTACCCCAATTAAGAAAATTTTTAAAACCAAGAAGAATTAATGAGACATAAACTTATGGGGTTTCTCCATGCACATGCCAATGTAATTTACAACCTAGGACACGACTTCCAGAAAGGCTCTGCTGCCCTAGTACCCAGATTGGGGAATGGAGAAATGCTGCCTGCTTGAGGCCACTTCCCAGAACAGCAGCTTTAAACCCATTGCTAAAGGTCACTAAACATTCACCAAATTGCAGTTCGGTAAATGACACCTGCTCTCTAAATAAATTCTGGGGTGGAAAATCGACCAAAAAATTAAAAAGAGGGCAAACCTCCAAGAAGACAATTTCAAGAGTTATATTGTACTCCCAATTGTTTCCTTTTTTTAACAGAAAAGAAAACGGCAGAGAAAAATGATGAGTTTTACGAATTTTCAAAGACATGCAAACTCAAATTACAAAAACCTATCAGCTCACAGCAGCCAGAAGGGCCATTAGCATAAATGCTGCAAACAATAAATGCTGAAGCGATTGTGGAGAAATGCGTACCCTCGATTCTAAGGGGGACGTGGTAAGAGCCACTAATGAAAACACAAAGAAGGTGCTTTGAAAAGGGAAACTCCGTGCTACCAGTCAGTCAATCACACCCACTGCTGGGTCTATCACCTGAGAAAATGAGAATCAAAAAGTCACAGGCTGCCAATCCTGCACTCCAACAATATTTACCATAGCCAACACCTGGAAGCAATGAAAATGTCCATCAACCGAGGAATGCACAAAGTAGAAGTGGTCCACGTACACAGTGGAAATTTACTCCAATAAAAAATAAAAATTAAATTTAAAAATCCAACAAAAGTAAGGAGACATCAGCTTGTCTGGGTTTGTCCGGGCACACTCCACTCTAATTTATACCCGAGAAACCCCACAGGCCGCAAGGGCTTTTCCCTACATACCAGGGTGGGGGACATAGAAAGGCTGCCACCCTCTGGCAGTTACCTGCAAAAGCAGCTTTAAAGCCTGTGCTAATGGTCATTTCATAGGAACAAGTACTGCAGAACTGTAAATGAAACCTGCCCTCAAAATGTCTTGAGGGAGGTAACGGACAAAACATTTCAAAATGTGACACATACTTAAAGAGAACACTTTGAAGAACTAAGGGATAATCACAGCTTGAAAAATAAAAAAGACATGCCTTAAAGCTCAATTTCAACGGATTATGTGGCACATTCGAATTCAACCACAGAGAGGTATCAGCTCACACTTGTCAGAATAACCATCAGCAAGAAAACTACAAAACAATAAATGCTGAAGGTGTTGTGGAGAAATGCATACACTCAACTTCAAGTGGGACGTAAGTTGGAAAGGGCCACGAATGAGAACAGAATGGAGGTGCCTTAAAAAGGTAAACATTGAGCTACCATATGATCCAGCAGGCCCACTCCTCGACCTATAATCTAAGAAGAGAGAATTGGAAAGACACAGGCAGGCAAATCTGCATTGCACAGTATTATAATAGCCAAGATAGGGAAGTAACCAAAAAGTCCACCAACAGATGGGTGGACAAAGAAGAACTCTTCCGTGTACAGATGGAATATTCGCTAGTGAAAAAATGAAACAATGCCATTTGCAGCACCATAGATGAGTCTAGACGTACTCACGCCACCTGTAGTAAGTGAGAAAGCAAAAGACACATATCCTGTCATATCCCTTTTAAGAGTTACTTAAAAATTGATACCAATGAAGATATTTCCACAGAGAAAGGCAATCACAGAATCATTAAAAAGCTTATGGTTCACCACATAGAAAGGGATGAGGATTGGATACATTACCATATTGGGTTTAACAGAGATATACAAACCACGTGAAATACATAACCACCAAAGACGTACGGAAGACGAGGAGAAGACTACTCAACATTGTGTCATAACCTACATGGGAAAAGGATGGGAGGAAGAATAGATACATGTATATGTGTGAAAGAACCACATCTTGCACACCTAGAACAAACAAACCATTGTAATCATATTTGCTGGGATAAAAAATAAAAAGTAAATTACAAATATGAACAAGAAGTAATGAGACATAAACTTAAAGGGCTTTTTCCTGGCACATTCCATTCTAATTTACAACCTAGAACACCGCTTCCATTAAGGCTCTCTGTTTCCCTAGTAACCAAATTTGTTTACGGGGAAATGCTGCCACGTAGTGGCCGTTTCCTGCAAGAACAGCTTTAAACTCACAGCTAATGGTCACTTAACATTCACAAGAACTCAGGGCTGTAAAGGACACCTGCCCTAAAAAACTGTGCAGAAGTAGGGAATGGACAATAAAATTCAAAAGAGGCAAATGTTTCAAGAAGAGAGTATGAAGAGTTTAGGTTTACTCACGCTCTTCTTTAAAACGAGGAAAATGGATAAAAGCTCCACCTCAGGGAGTGTTAGACCCATGCAATCTAATCTACAAAAAGTTTCAACTTACACCAGTCGACTCACCATCAGCAAAAAGTCTACAAACAATAAATGCTGAAGGGGATTTAGAGAACTGTGTACCCTCTACCTGCTGGTGAGACGTAAAGGCGTAACAGCCAATAATGAGAACAGAAAGGAGCTGTGTTTAAAAGTAAAAATGGAGGTACCATTCAATCCAGCAGGCGCACCATTGGACCTCTCACCTGAGAAGACAAGAATCGAGAAGACACAGGCCGCAAAAGCTGCAGTGCAGCCTTATTCACAATAGCCAAGACAGTGAAGCAATCAAAATGTCCAACAACAGGTGAGTGGATAAAGAAGAAGTGGTCCATGTACACAGTGGAATATTAGCCATGGAAAACAATGAACCATTGCTCTCTGAGGCACCACAAATGAGTCTGGAGATAATCACGAAATATGAGGTAAGTCGGAAAGCAAAAGACCTACATTCTATGATATGACTTACAGGCGTTATCTAATAACTGACAGAAATGAACATATTTCCACAGAGGAAGACACTCACAGACTTAGAAAACAAACTGTGCTCATCTAAAAGGAAAAGTGGGGGGAATGGATAAATTAAGATTAGTGTTACTATATGTATACAAACACATATTATATACATATCTCAAAAAGACCGACCATAGAGCAAGGGAGGTCTGCGGAACCCTCAGTAACATTTTACATGGGAAGAGGATCTGTACTTGAATAGACATATATAATGTACAAATGAACCAGATTGTGTACACCTAGGGCAGACAATATTCTAAGCTTTACCCCAATTAAGAAAAATTTTAAAACCAAGAAGAATTAATGAGACATAAACTTATGGGGTTTCTCCATGCACATGCCAATGTAATTTACAACCTAGGACACGACTTCCAGAAAGGCTCTGCTGCCCTAGTACCCAGATTGGGGAATGGAGAAATGCTGCCTGCTTGAGGCCACTTCCCAGAACAGCAGCTTTAAACCCATTGCTAAAGGTCACTAAACATTCACCAAATTGCAGTTCGGTAAATGACACCTGCTCTCTAAGTAAATTCTGGGGTGGAAAATCGACCAAAAAATTAAAAAGAGGGCAAACCTCCAAGAAGACAATTTCAAGAGTTATATTGTACTCCCAATTGTTTCCTTTTTTTAACAGAAAAGAAAACGGCAGAGAAAAATGATGAGTTTTACGAATTTTCAAAGACATGCAAACTCAAATTACAAAAACCTATCAGCTCACAGCAGCCAGAAGGGCCATTAGCATAAATGCTGCAAACAATAAATGCTGAAGCGATTGTGGAGAAATGCGTACCCTCGATTCTAAGGGGGACGTGGTAAGAGCCACTAATGAAAACACAAAGAAGGTGCTTTGAAAAGGGAAACTCCGTGCTACCAGTCAGTCAATCACACCCACTGCTGGGTCTATCACCTGAGAAAATGAGAATCAAAACGTCACAGGCTGCCAATCCTGCACTCCAACAATATTTACCATAGCCAACACTTGGAAGCAATGAAAATGTCCATCAACCGAGGAATGCACAAAGTAGAAGTGGTCCACGTACACAGTGGAAATTTACTCCAATAAAAAATAAAAATTAAATTTAAAAATCCAACAAAAGTAAGGAGACATCAGCTTGTCTGGGTTTGTCCGGGCACACTCCACTCTAATTTATACCCGAGAAACCCCACAGGCCGCAAGGGCTTTTCCCTAGATACCAGGGTGGGGGACATAGAAAGGCTGCCACCCTCTGGCAGTTACCTGCAAAAGCAGCTTTAAAGCCTGTGCTAATGGTCATTTCATAGGAACCGGTACTGCAGAACTGTAAATGAAACCTGCCCTCAAAATGTCTTGAGGGAGGTAACGGACAAAACATTTCAAAATGTGACACATACTTAAAGAGAACACTTTGAAGAACTAAGGGATAATCACAGCTTGAAAAATAAAAAAGACATGCCTTAAAGCTCAATTTCAACGGATTATGTGGCACATTCGAATTCAACCACAGAGAGGTATCAGCTCACACTTGTCAGAATAACCATCAGCAAGAAAACTACAAAACAATAAATGCTGAAGGTGTTGTGGAGAAATGCATACACTCAACTTCAAGTGGGACGTAAGTTGGAAAGGGCCACGAATGAGAACAGAATGGAGGTGCCTTAAAAAGGTAAACATTGAGCTACCATATGATCCAGCAGGCCCACTCCTCGACCTATAATCTAAGAAGAGAGAATTGGAAAGACACAGGCAGGCAAATCTGCATTGCACAGTATTATAATAGCCAAGATAGGGAAGTAACCAAAAAGTCCACCAACAGATGGGTGGACAAAGAAGAACTCTTCCGTGTACAGATGGAATATTCGCTAGTGAAAAAATGAAACAATGCCATTTGCAGCACCATAGATGAGTCTAGACGTACTCACGCCACCTGTAGTAAGTGAGAAAGCAAAAGACACATATCCTGTCATATCCCTTTTAAGAGTTACTTAAAAATTGATACCAATGAAGATATTTCCACAGAGAAAGGCAATCACAGAATCATTAAAAAGCTTATGGTTCACCACATAGAAAGGGATGAGGATTGGATACATTACCATATTGGGTTTAACAGAGATATACAAACCACGTGAAATACATAACCACCAAAGACGTACGGAAGACGAGGAGAAGACTACTCAACATTGTGTCATAACCTACATGGGAAAAGGATGGGAGGGAGAATAGATACATGTATATGTGTGAAAGAACCACATCTTGCACACCTAGAACAAACAAACCATTGTAATCATATTTGCTGGGATAAAAAATAAAAAGTAAATTACAAATATGAACAAGAAGTAATGAGACATAAACTTAAAGGGCTTTTTCCTGGCACATTCCATTCTAATTTACAACCTAGAACACCGCTTCCATTAAGGCTCTCTGTTTCCCTAGTAACCAAATTTGTTTACGGGGAAATGCTGCCACCTAGTGGCCGTTTCCTGCAAGAACAGCTTTAAACTCACAGCTAATGGTCACTTAACATTCACAAGGACTCAGGGCTGTAAAGGACACCTGCCCTAAAAAACTGTGCAGAAGTAGGGAATGGACAATAAAATTCAAAAGAGGCAAATGTTTCAAGAAGAGAGTATGAAGAGTTTAGGTTTACTCACGCTCTTCTTTAAAACGAGGAAAATGGATAAAAGCTCCACCTCAGGGAGTGTTAGACCCATGCAATCTAATCTACAAAAAGTTTCAACTTACACCAGTCGACTCACCATCAGCAAAAAGTCTACAAACAATAAATGCTGAAGGGGATTTAGAGAACTGTGTACCCTCTACCTGCTGGTGAGACGTAAAGGCGTAACAGCCAATGATGAGAACAGAAAGGAGCTGTGTTTAAAAGTAAAAATGGAGGTACCATTCAATCCAGCAGGCGCACCATTGGACCTCTCACCTGAGAAGACAAGAATCGAGAAGACACAGGCCGCAAAAGCTGCAGTGCAGCCTTATTCACAATAGCCAAGACAGTGAAGCAATCAAAATGTCCAACAACAGGTGAGTGGATAAAGAAGAAGTGGTCCATGTACACAGTGGAATATTAGCCATGGAAAACAATGAACCATTGCTCTCTGAGGCACCACAAATGAGTCTGGAGATAATCACGAAATATGAGGTAAGTCGGAAAGCAAAAGACCTATATTCTATGATATGACTTACAGGCGTTATCTAATAACTGACACAAATGAACATATTTCCACAGAGAAAGACACTCACAGACTTAGAAAAAAAAACTGTGCTCATCTAAAAGGAAAAGTGGGGGGAATGGATCAATTAAGATTAGTGTTACTATATGTATACAAACACATATTATATACATATCTCAAAAAGACCGACCATAGAGCAAGGGAGGTCTGCGGAACCCTCAGTAACATTTTACATGGGAAGAGGATCTGTACTTGAATAGACATATATAATGTACAAATGAACCAGATTGTGTACACCTAGGGCAGACAATATTCTAAGCTTTACCCCAATTAAGAAAAATTTTAAAACCAAGAAGAATTAATG
This sequence comes from Balaenoptera ricei, assembly GCF_028023285.1. NCBI lineage: Eukaryota > Metazoa > Chordata > Mammalia > Artiodactyla > Balaenopteridae > Balaenoptera > Balaenoptera ricei. The sequence continues at coordinate 138,054,094 of NC_082641.1, read as the reverse complement.
AGACATAAACTTATGGGGTTTCTCCATGCACATGCCAATGTAATTTACAACCTAGGACACGACTTCCAGAAAGGCTCTGCTGCCCTAGTACCCAGATTGGGGAATGGAGAAATGCTGCCTGCTTGAGGCCACTTCCCAGAACAGCAGCTTTAAACCCATTGCTAAAGGTCACTAAACATTCACCAAATTGCAGTTCGGTAAATGACACCTGCTCTCTAAGTAAATTCTGGGGTGGAAAATCGACCAAAAAATTAAAAAGAGGGCAAACCTCCAAGAAGACAATTTCAAGAGTTATATTGTACTCCCAATTGTTTCCTTTTTTTAACAGAAAAGAAAACGGCAGAGAAAAATGATGAGTTTTACGAATTTTCAAAGACATGCAAACTCAAATTACAAAAACCTATCAGCTCACAGCAGCCAGAAGGGCCATTAGCATAAATGCTGCAAACAATAAATGCTGAAGCGATTGTGGAGAAATGCGTACCCTCGATTCTAAGGGGGACGTGGTAAGAGCCACTAATGAAAACACAAAGAAGGTGCTTTGAAAAGGGAAACTCCGTGCTACCAGTCAGTCAATCACACCCACTGCTGGGTCTATCACCTGAGAAAATGAGAATCAAAACGTCACAGGCTGCCAATCCTGCACTCCAACAATATTTACCATAGCCAACACTTGGAAGCAATGAAAATGTCCATCAACCGAGGAATGCACAAAGTAGAAGTGGTCCACGTACACAGTGGAAATTTACTCCAATAAAAAATAAAAATTAAATTTAAAAATCCAACAAAAGTAAGGAGACATCAGCTTGTCTGGGTTTGTCCGGGCACACTCCACTCTAATTTATACCCGAGAAACCCCACAGGCCGCAAGGGCTTTTCCCTAGATACCAGGGTGGGGGACATAGAAAGGCTGCCACCCTCTGGCAGTTACCTGCAAAAGCAGCTTTAAAGCCTGTGCTAATGGTCATTTCATAGGAACCGGTACTGCAGAACTGTAAATGAAACCTGCCCTCAAAATGTCTTGAGGGAGGTAACGGACAAAACATTTCAAAATGTGACACATACTTAAAGAGAACACTTTGAAGAACTAAGGGATAATCACAGCTTGAAAAATAAAAAAGACATGCCTTAAAGCTCAATTTCAACGGATTATGTGGCACATTCGAATTCAACCACAGAGAGGTATCAGCTCACACTTGTCAGAATAACCATCAGCAAGAAAACTACAAAACAATAAATGCTGAAGGTGTTGTGGAGAAATGCATACACTCAACTTCAAGTGGGACGTAAGTTGGAAAGGGCCACGAATGAGAACAGAATGGAGGTGCCTTAAAAAGGTAAACATTGAGCTACCATATGATCCAGCAGGCCCACTCCTCGACCTATAATCTAAGAAGAGAGAATTGGAAAGACACAGGCAGGCAAATCTGCATTGCACAGTATTATAATAGCCAAGATAGGGAAGTAACCAAAAAGTCCACCAACAGATGGGTGGACAAAGAAGAACTCTTCCGTGTACAGATGGAATATTCGCTAGTGAAAAAATGAAACAATGCCATTTGCAGCACCATAGATGAGTCTAGACGTACTCACGCCACCTGTAGTAAGTGAGAAAGCAAAAGACACATATCCTGTCATATCCCTTTTAAGAGTTACTTAAAAATTGATACCAATGAAGATATTTCCACAGAGAAAGGCAATCACAGAATCATTAAAAAGCTTATGGTTCACCACATAGAAAGGGATGAGGATTGGATACATTACCATATTGGGTTTAACAGAGATATACAAACCACGTGAAATACATAACCACCAAAGACGTACGGAAGACGAGGAGAAGACTACTCAACATTGTGTCATAACCTACATGGGAAAAGGATGGGAGGGAGAATAGATACATGTATATGTGTGAAAGAACCACATCTTGCACACCTAGAACAAACAAACCATTGTAATCATATTTGCTGGGATAAAAAATAAAAAGTAAATTACAAATATGAACAAGAAGTAATGAGACATAAACTTAAAGGGCTTTTTCCTGGCACATTCCATTCTAATTTACAACCTAGAACACCGCTTCCATTAAGGCTCTCTGTTTCCCTAGTAACCAAATTTGTTTACGGGGAAATGCTGCCACCTAGTGGCCGTTTCCTGCAAGAACAGCTTTAAACTCACAGCTAATGGTCACTTAACATTCACAAGGACTCAGGGCTGTAAAGGACACCTGCCCTAAAAAACTGTGCAGAAGTAGGGAATGGACAATAAAATTCAAAAGAGGCAAATGTTTCAAGAAGAGAGTATGAAGAGTTTAGGTTTACTCACGCTCTTCTTTAAAACGAGGAAAATGGATAAAAGCTCCACCTCAGGGAGTGTTAGACCCATGCAATCTAATCTACAAAAAGTTTCAACTTACACCAGTCGACTCACCATCAGCAAAAAGTCTACAAACAATAAATGCTGAAGGGGATTTAGAGAACTGTGTACCCTCTACCTGCTGGTGAGACGTAAAGGCGTAACAGCCAATGATGAGAACAGAAAGGAGCTGTGTTTAAAAGTAAAAATGGAGGTACCATTCAATCCAGCAGGCGCACCATTGGACCTCTCACCTGAGAAGACAAGAATCGAGAAGACACAGGCCGCAAAAGCTGCAGTGCAGCCTTATTCACAATAGCCAAGACAGTGAAGCAATCAAAATGTCCAACAACAGGTGAGTGGATAAAGAAGAAGTGGTCCATGTACACAGTGGAATATTAGCCATGGAAAACAATGAACCATTGCTCTCTGAGGCACCACAAATGAGTCTGGAGATAATCACGAAATATGAGGTAAGTCGGAAAGCAAAAGACCTATATTCTATGATATGACTTACAGGCGTTATCTAATAACTGACACAAATGAACATATTTCCACAGAGAAAGACACTCACAGACTTAGAAAAAAAAACTGTGCTCATCTAAAAGGAAAAGTGGGGGGAATGGATCAATTAAGATTAGTGTTACTATATGTATACAAACACATATTATATACATATCTCAAAAAGACCGACCATAGAGCAAGGGAGGTCTGCGGAACCCTCAGTAACATTTTACATGGGAAGAGGATCTGTACTTGAATAGACATATATAATGTACAAATGAACCAGATTGTGTACACCTAGGGCAGACAATATTCTAAGCTTTACCCCAATTAAGAAAAATTTTAAAACCAAGAAGAATTAATGAGACATAAACTTATGGGGTTTCTCCATGCACATGCCAATGTAATTTACAACCTAGGACACGACTTCCAGAAAGGCTCTGCTGCCCTAGTACCCAGATTGGGGAATGGAGAAATGCTGCCTGCTTGAGGCCACTTCCCAGAACAGCAGCTTTAAACCCATTGCTAAAGGTCACTAAACATTCACCAAATTGCAGTTCGGTAAATGACACCTGCTCTCTAAGTAAATTCTGGGGTGGAAAATCGACCAAAAAATTAAAAAGAGGGCAAACCTCCAAGAAGACAATTTCAAGAGTTATATTGTACTCCCAATTGTTTCCTTTTTTTAACAGAAAAGAAAACGGCAGAGAAAAATGATGAGTTTTACGAATTTTCAAAGACATGCAAACTCAAATTACAAAAACCTATCAGCTCACAGCAGCCAGAAGGGCCATTAGCATAAATGCTGCAAACAATAAATGCTGAAGCGATTGTGGAGAAATGCGTACCCTCGATTCTAAGGGGGACGTGGTAAGAGCCACTAATGAAAACACAAAGAAGGTGCTTTGAAAAGGGAAACTCCGTGCTACCAGTCAGTCAATCACACCCACTGCTGGGTCTATCACCTGAGAAAATGAGAATCAAAACGTCACAGGCTGCCAATCCTGCACTCCAACAATATTTACCATAGCCAACACTTGGAAGCAATGAAAATGTCCATCAACCGAGGAATGCACAAAGTAGAAGTGGTCCACGTACACAGTGGAAATTTACTCCAATAAAAAATAAAAATTAAATTTAAAAATCCAACAAAAGTAAGGAGACATCAGCTTGTCTGGGTTTGTCCGGGCACACTCCACTCTAATTTATACCCGAGAAACCCCACAGGCCGCAAGGGCTTTTCCCTAGATACCAGGGTGGGGGACATAGAAAGGCTGCCACCCTCTGGCAGTTACCTGCAAAAGCAGCTTTAAAGCCTGTGCTAATGGTCATTTCATAGGAACCGGTACTGCAGAACTGTAAATGAAACCTGCCCTCAAAATGTCTTGAGGGAGGTAACGGACAAAACATTTCAAAATGTGACACATACTTAAAGAGAACACTTTGAAGAACTAAGGGATAATCACAGCTTGAAAAATAAAAAAGACATGCCTTAAAGCTCAATTTCAACGGATTATGTGGCACATTCGAATTCAACCACAGAGAGGTATCAGCTCACACTTGTCAGAATAACCATCAGCAAGAAAACTACAAAACAATAAATGCTGAAGGTGTTGTGGAGAAATGCATACACTCAACTTCAAGTGGGACGTAAGTTGGAAAGGGCCACGAATGAGAACAGAATGGAGGTGCCTTAAAAAGGTAAAGATTGAGCTACCATATGATCCAGCAGGCCCACTCCTCGACCTATAATCTAAGAAGAGAGAATTGGAAAGACACAGGCAGGCAAATCTGCATTGCACAGTATTATAATAGCCAAGATAGGGAAGTAACCAAAAAGTCCACCAACAGATGGGTGGACAAAGAAGAACTCTTCCGTGTACAGATGGAATATTCGCTAGTGAAAAAATGAAACAATGCCATTTGCAGCACCATAGATGAGTCTAGACGTACTCACGCCACCTGTAGTAAGTGAGAAAGCAAAAGACACATATCCTGTCATATCCCTTTTAAGAGTTACTTAAAAATTGATACCAATGAAGATATTTCCACAGAGAAAGGCAATCACAGAATCATTAAAAAGCTTATGGTTCACCACATAGAAAGGGATGAGGATTGGATACATTACCATATTGGGTTTAACAGAGATATACAAACCACGTGAAATACATAACCACCAAAGACGTACGGAAGACGAGGAGAAGACTACTCAACATTGTGTCATAACCTACATGGGAAAAGGATGGGAGGAAGAATAGATACATGTATATGTGTGAAAGAACCACATCTTGCACACCTAGAACAAACAAACCATTGTAATCATATTTGCTGGGATAAAAAATAAAAAGTAAATTACAAATATGAACAAGAAGTAATGAGACATAAACTTAAAGGGCTTTTTCCTGGCACATTCCATTCTAATTTACAACCTAGAACACCGCTTCCATTAAGGCTCTCTGTTTCCCTAGTAACCAAATTTGTTTACGGGGAAATGCTGCCACCTAGTGGCCGTTTCCTGCAAGAACAGCTTTAAACTCACAGCTAATGGTCACTTAACATTCACAAGGACTCAGGGCTGTAAAGGACACCTGCCCTAAAAAACTGGGCAGAAGTAGGGAATGGACAATAAAATTCAAAAGAGGCAAATGTTTCAAGAAGAGAGTATGAAGAGTTTAGGTTTACTCACGCTCTTCTTTAAAACGAGGAAAATGGATAAAAGCTCCACCTCAGGGAGTGTTAGACCCATGCAATCTAATCTACAAAAAGTTTCAACTTACACCAGTCGACTCACCATCAGCAAAAAGTCTACAAACAATAAATGCTGAAGGGGATTTAGAGAACTGTGTACCCTCTACCTGCTGGTGAGACGTAAAGGCGTAACAGCCAATAATGAGAACAGAAAGGAGCTGTGTTTAAAAGTAAAAATGGAGGTACCATTCAATCCAGCAGGCGCACCATTGGACCTCTCACCTGAGAAGACAAGAATCGAGAAGACACAGGCCGCAAAAGCTGCAGTGCAGCCTTATTCACAATAGCCAAGACAGTGAAGCAATCAAAATGTCCAACAACAGGTGAGTGGATAAAGAAGAAGTGGTCCATGTACACAGTGGAATATTAGCCATGGAAAACAATGAACCATTGCTCTCTGAGGCACCACAAATGAGTCTGGAGATAATCACGAAATATGAGGTAAGTCGGAAAGCAAAAGACCTATATTCTATGATATGACTTACAGGCGTTATCTAATAACTGACAGAAATGAACATATTTCCACAGAGGAAGACACTCACAGACTTAGAAAACAAACTGTGCTCATCTAAAAGGAAAAGTGGGGGGAATGGATAAATTAAGATTAGTGTTACTATATGTATACAAACACATATTATATACATATCTCAAAAAGATCGACCATAGAGCAAGGGAGGTCTGCGGAACCCTCAGTAACATTTTACATGGGAAGAGGATCTGTACTTGAATAGACATATATAATGTACAAATGAACCAGATTGTGTACACCTAGGGCAGACAATATTCTAAGCTTTACCCCAATTAAGAAAATTTTTAAAACCAAGAAGAATTAATGAGACATAAACTTATGGGGTTTCTCCATGCACATGCCAATGTAATTTACAACCTAGGACACGACTTCCAGAAAGGCTCTGCTGCCCTAGTACCCAGATTGGGGAATGGAGAAATGCTGCCTGCTTGAGGCCACTTCCCAGAACAGCAGCTTTAAACCCATTGCTAAAGGTCACTAAACATTCACCAAATTGCAGTTCGGTAAATGACACCTGCTCTCTAAATAAATTCTGGGGTGGAAAATCGACCAAAAAATTAAAAAGAGGGCAAACCTCCAAGAAGACAATTTCAAGAGTTATATTGTACTCCCAATTGTTTCCTTTTTTTAACAGAAAAGAAAACGGCAGAGAAAAATGATGAGTTTTACGAATTTTCAAAGACATGCAAACTCAAATTACAAAAACCTATCAGCTCACAGCAGCCAGAAGGGCCATTAGCATAAATGCTGCAAACAATAAATGCTGAAGCGATTGTGGAGAAATGCGTACCCTCGATTCTAAGGGGGACGTGGTAAGAGCCACTAATGAAAACACAAAGAAGGTGCTTTGAAAAGGGAAACTCCGTGCTACCAGTCAGTCAATCACACCCACTGCTGGGTCTATCACCTGAGAAAATGAGAATCAAAAAGTCACAGGCTGCCAATCCTGCACTCCAACAATATTTACCATAGCCAACACTTGGAAGCAATGAAAATGTCCATCAACCGAGGAATGCACAAAGTAGAAGTGGTCCACGTACACAGTGGAAATTTACTCCAATAAAAAATAAAAATTAAATTTAAAAATCCAACAAAAGTAAGGAGACATCAGCTTGTCTGGGTTTGTCCGGGCACACTCCACTCTAATTTATACCCGAGAAACCCCACAGGCCGCAAGGGCTTTTCCCTAGATACCAGGGTGGGGGACATAGAAAGGCTGCCACCCTCTGGCAGTTACCTGCAAAAGCAGCTTTAAAGCCTGTGCTAATGGTCATTTCATAGGAACCGGTACTGCAGAACTGTAAATGAAACCTGCCCTCAAAATGTCTTGAGGGAGGTAACGGACAAAACATTTCAAAATGTGACACATACTTAAAGAGAACACTTTGAAGAACTAAGGGATAATCACAGCTTGAAAAATAAAAAAGACATGCCTTAAAGCTCAATTTCAACGGATTATGTGGCACATTCGAATTCAACCACAGAGAGGTATCAGCTCACACTTGTCAGAATAACCATCAGCAAGAAAACTACAAAACAATAAATGCTGAAGGTGTTGTGGAGAAATGCATACACTCAACTTCAAGTGGGACGTAAGTTGGAAAGGGCCACGAATGAGAACAGAATGGAGGTGCCTTAAAAAGGTAAAGATTGAGCTACCATATGATCCAGCAGGCCCACTCCTCGACCTATAATCTAAGAAGAGAGAATTGGAAAGACACAGGCAGGCAAATCTGCATTGCACAGTATTATAATAGCCAAGATAGGGAAGTAACCAAAAAGTCCACCAACAGATGGGTGGACAAAGAAGAACTCTTCCGTGTACAGATGGAATATTCGCTAGTGAAAAAATGAAACAATGCCATTTGCAGCACCATAGATGAGTCTAGACGTACTCACGCCACCTGTAGTAAGTGAGAAAGCAAAAGACACATATCCTGTCATATCCCTTTTAAGAGTTACTTAAAAATTGATACCAATGAAGATATTTCCACAGAGAAAGGCAATCACAGAATCATTAAAAAGCTTATGGTTCACCACATAGAAAGGGATGAGGATTGGATACATTACCATATTGGGTTTAACAGAGATATACAAACCACGTGAAATACATAACCACCAAAGACGTACGGAAGACGAGGAGAAGACTACTCAACATTGTGTCATAACCTACATGGGAAAAGGATGGGAGGAAGAATAGATACATGTATATGTGTGAAAGAACCACATCTTGCACACCTAGAACAAACAAACCATTGTAATCATATTTGCTGGGATAAAAAATAAAAAGTAAATTACAAATATGAACAAGAAGTAATGAGACATAAACTTAAAGGGCTTTTTCCTGGCACATTCCATTCTAATTTACAACCTAGAACACCGCTTCCATTAAGGCTCTCTGTTTCCCTAGTAACCAAATTTGTTTACGGGGAAATGCTGCCACCTAGTGGCCGTTTCCTGCAAGAACAGCTTTAAACTCACAGCTAATGGTCACTTAACATTCACAAGGACTCAGGGCTGTAAAGGACACCTGCCCTAAAAAACTGGGCAGAAGTAGGGAATGGACAATAAAATTCAAAAGAGGCAAATGTTTCAAGAAGAGAGTATGAAGAGTTTAGGTTTACTCACGCTCTTCTTTAAAACGAGGAAAATGGATAAAAGCTCCACCTCAGGGAGTGTTAGACCCATGCAATCTAATCTACAAAAAGTTTCAACTTACACCAGTCGACTCACCATCAGCAAAAAGTCTACAAACAATAAATGCTGAAGGGGATTTAGAGAACTGTGTACCCTCTACCTGCTGGTGAGACGTAAAGGCGTAACAGCCAATAATGAGAACAGAAAGGAGCTGTGTTTAAAAGTAAAAATGGAGGTACCATTCAATCCAGCAGGCGCACCATTGGACCTCTCACCTGAGAAGACAAGAATCGAGAAGACACAGGCCGCAAAAGCTGCAGTGCAGCCTTATTCACAATAGCCAAGACAGTGAAGCAATCAAAATGTCCAACAACAGGTGAGTGGATAAAGAAGAAGTGGTCCATGTACACAGTGGAATATTAGCCATGGAAAACAATGAACCATTGCTCTCTGAGGCACCACAAATGAGTCTGGAGATAATCACGAAATATGAGGTAAGTCGGAAAGCAAAAGACCTATATTCTATGATATGACTTACAGGCGTTATCTAATAACTGACAGAAATGAACATATTTCCACAGAGGAAGACACTCACAGACTTAGAAAACAAACTGTGCTCATCTAAAAGGAAAAGTGGGGGGAATGGATAAATTAAGATTAGTGTTACTATATGTATACAAACACATATTATATACATATCTCAAAAAGACCGACCATAGAGCAAGGGAGGTCTGCGGAACCCTCAGTAACATTTTACATGGGAAGAGGATCTGTACTTGAATAGACATATATAATGTACAAATGAACCAGATTGTGTACACCTAGGGCAGACAATATTCTAAGCTTTACCCCAATTAAGAAAAATTTTAAAACCAAGAAGAATTAATGAGACATAAACTTATGGGGTTTCTCCATGCACATGCCAATGTAATTTACAACCTAGGACACGACTTCCAGAAAGGCTCTGCTGCCCTAGTACCCAGATTGGGGAATGGAGAAATGCTGCCTGCTTGAGGCCACTTCCCAGAACAGCAGCTTTAAACCCATTGCTAAAGGTCACTAAACATTCACCAAATTGCAGTTCGGTAAATGACACCTGCTCTCTAAATAAATTCTGGGGTGGAAAATCGACCAAAAAATTAAAAAGAGGGCAAACCTCCAAGAAGACAATTTCAAGAGTTATATTGTACTCCCAATTGTTTCCTTTTTTTAACAGAAAAGAAAACGGCAGAGAAAAATGATGAGTTTTACGAATTTTCAAAGACATGCAAACTCAAATTACAAAAACCTATCAGCTCACAGCAGCCAGAAGGGCCATTAGCATAAATGCTGCAAACAATAAATGCTGAAGCGATTGTGGAGAAATGCGTACCCTCGATTCTAAGGGGGACGTGGTAAGAGCCACTAATGAAAACACAAAGAAGGTGCTTTGAAAAGGGAAACTCCGTGCTACCAGTCAGTCAATCACACCCACTGCTGGGTCTATCACCTGAGAAAATGAGAATCAAAAAGTCACAGGCTGCCAATCCTGCACTCCAACAATATTTACCATAGCCAACACCTGGAAGCAATGAAAATGTCCATCAACCGAGGAATGCACAAAGTAGAAGTGGTCCACGTACACAGTGGAAATTTACTCCAATAAAAAATAAAAATTAAATTTAAAAATCCAACAAAAGTAAGGAGACATCAGCTTGTCTGGGTTTGTCCGGGCACACTCCACTCTAATTTATACCCGAGAAACCCCACAGGCCGCAAGGGCTTTTCCCTACATACCAGGGTGGGGGACATAGAAAGGCTGCCACCCTCTGGCAGTTACCTGCAAAAGCAGCTTTAAAGCCTGTGCTAATGGTCATTTCATAGGAACAAGTACTGCAGAACTGTAAATGAAACCTGCCCTCAAAATGTCTTGAGGGAGGTAACGGACAAAACATTTCAAAATGTGACACATACTTAAAGAGAACACTTTGAAGAACTAAGGGATAATCACAGCTTGAAAAATAAAAAAGACATGCCTTAAAGCTCAATTTCAACGGATTATGTGGCACATTCGAATTCAACCACAGAGAGGTATCAGCTCACACTTGTCAGAATAACCATCAGCAAGAAAACTACAAAACAATAAATGCTGAAGGTGTTGTGGAGAAATGCATACACTCAACTTCAAGTGGGACGTAAGTTGGAAAGGGCCACGAATGAGAACAGAATGGAGGTGCCTTAAAAAGGTAAACATTGAGCTACCATATGATCCAGCAGGCCCACTCCTCGACCTATAATCTAAGAAGAGAGAATTGGAAAGACACAGGCAGGCAAATCTGCATTGCACAGTATTATAATAGCCAAGATAGGGAAGTAACCAAAAAGTCCACCAACAGATGGGTGGACAAAGAAGAACTCTTCCGTGTACAGATGGAATATTCGCTAGTGAAAAAATGAAACAATGCCATTTGCAGCACCATAGATGAGTCTAGACGTACTCACGCCACCTGTAGTAAGTGAGAAAGCAAAAGACACATATCCTGTCATATCCCTTTTAAGAGTTACTTAAAAATTGATACCAATGAAGATATTTCCACAGAGAAAGGCAATCACAGAATCATTAAAAAGCTTATGGTTCACCACATAGAAAGGGATGAGGATTGGATACATTACCATATTGGGTTTAACAGAGATATACAAACCACGTGAAATACATAACCACCAAAGACGTACGGAAGACGAGGAGAAGACTACTCAACATTGTGTCATAACCTACATGGGAAAAGGATGGGAGGAAGAATAGATACATGTATATGTGTGAAAGAACCACATCTTGCACACCTAGAACAAACAAACCATTGTAATCATATTTGCTGGGATAAAAAATAAAAAGTAAATTACAAATATGAACAAGAAGTAATGAGACATAAACTTAAAGGGCTTTTTCCTGGCACATTCCATTCTAATTTACAACCTAGAACACCGCTTCCATTAAGGCTCTCTGTTTCCCTAGTAACCAAATTTGTTTACGGGGAAATGCTGCCACCTAGTGGCCGTTTCCTGCAAGAACAGCTTTAAACTCACAGCTAATGGTCACTTAACATTCACAAGAACTCAGGGCTGTAAAGGACACCTGCCCTAAAAAACTGTGCAGAAGTAGGGAATGGACAATAAAATTCAAAAGAGGCAAATGTTTCAAGAAGAGAGTATGAAGAGTTTAGGTTTACTCACGCTCTTCTTTAAAACGAGGAAAATGGATAAAAGCTCCACCTCAGGGAGTGTTAGACCCATGCAATCTAATCTACAAAAAGTTTCAACTTACACCAGTCGACTCACCATCAGCAAAAAGTCTACAAACAATAAATGCTGAAGGGGATTTAGAGAACTGTGTACCCTCTACCTGCTGGTGAGACGTAAAGGCGTAACAGCCAATAATGAGAACAGAAAGGAGCTGTGTTTAAAAGTAAAAATGGAGGTACCATTCAATCCAGCAGGCGCACCATTGGACCTCTCACCTGAGAAGACAAGAATCGAGAAGACACAGGCCGCAAAAGCTGCAGTGCAGCCTTATTCACAATAGCCAAGACAGTGAAGCAATCAAAATGTCCAACAACAGGTGAGTGGATAAAGAAGAAGTGGTCCATGTACACAGTGGAATATTAGCCATGGAAAACAATGAACCATTGCTCTCTGAGGCACCACAAATGAGTCTGGAGATAATCACGAAATATGAGGTAAGTCGGAAAGCAAAAGACCTACATTCTATGATATGACTTACAGGCGTTATCTAATAACTGACAGAAATGAACATATTTCCACAGAGGAAGACACTCACAGACTTAGAAAACAAACTGTGCTCATCTAAAAGGAAAAGTGGGGGGAATGGATAAATTAAGATTAGTGTTACTATATGTATACAAACACATATTATATACATATCTCAAAAAGACCGACCATAGAGCAAGGGAGGTCTGCGGAACCCTCAGTAACATTTTACATGGGAAGAGGATCTGTACTTGAATAGACATATATAATGTACAAATGAACCAGATTGTGTACACCTAGGGCAGACAATATTCTAAGCTTTACCCCAATTAAGAAAAATTTTAAAACCAAGAAGAATTAATGAGACATAAACTTATGGGGTTTCTCCATGCACATGCCAATGTAATTTACAACCTAGGACACGACTTCCAGAAAGGCTCTGCTGCCCTAGTACCCAGATTGGGGAATGGAGAAATGCTGCCTGCTTGAGGCCACTTCCCAGAACAGCAGCTTTAAACCCATTGCTAAAGGTCACTAAACATTCACCAAATTGCAGTTCGGTAAATGACACCTGCTCTCTAAGTAAATTCTGGGGTGGAAAATCGACCAAAAAATTAAAAAGAGGGCAAACCTCCAAGAAGACAATTTCAAGAGTTATATTGTACTCCCAATTGTTTCCTTTTTTTAACAGAAAAGAAAACGGCAGAGAAAAATGATGAGTTTTACGAATTTTCAAAGACATGCAAACTCAAATTACAAAAACCTATCAGCTCACAGCAGCCAGAAGGGCCATTAGCATAAATGCTGCAAACAATAAATGCTGAAGCGATTGTGGAGAAATGCGTACCCTCGATTCTAAGGGGGACGTGGTAAGAGCCACTAATGAAAACACAAAGAAGGTGCTTTGAAAAGGGAAACTCCGTGCTACCAGTCAGTAAATCACACCCACTGCTGGGTCTATCACCTGAGAAAATGAGAATCAAAACGTCACAGGCTGCCAATCCTGCACTCCAACAATATTTACCATAGCCAACACTTGGAAGCAATGAAAATGTCCATCAACCGAGGAATGCACAAAGTAGAAGTGGTCCACGTACACAGTGGAAATTTACTCCAATAAAAAATAAAAATTAAATTTAAAAATCCAACAAAAGTAAGGAGACATCAGCTTGTCTGGGTTTGTCCGGGCACACTCCACTCTAATTTATACCCGAGAAACCCCACAGGCCGCAAGGGCTTTTCCCTAGATACCAGGGTGGGGGACATAGAAAGGCTGCCACCCTCTGGCAGTTACCTGCAAAAGCAGCTTTAAAGCCTGTGCTAATGGTCATTTCATAGGAACCGGTACTGCAGAACTGTAAATGAAACCTGCCCTCAAAATGTCTTGAGGGAGGTAACGGACAAAACATTTCAAAATGTGACACATACTTAAAGAGAACACTTTGAAGAACTAAGGGATAATCACAGCTTGAAAAATAAAAAAGACATGCCTTAAAGCTCAATTTCAACGGATTATGTGGCACATTCGAATTCAACCACAGAGAGGTATCAGCTCACACTTGTCAGAATAACCATCAGCAAGAAAACTACAAAACAATAAATGCTGAAGGTGTTGTGGAGAAATGCATACACTCAACTTCAAGTGGGACGTAAGTTGGAAAGGGCCACGAATGAGAACAGAATGGAGGTGCCTTAAAAAGGTAAACATTGAGCTACCATATGATCCAGCAGGCCCACTCCTCGACCTATAATCTAAGAAGAGAGAATTGGAAAGACACAGGCAGGCAAATCTGCATTGCACAGTATTATAATAGCCAAGATAGGGAAGTAACCAAAAAGTCCACCAACAGATGGGTGGACAAAGAAGAACTCTTCCGTGTACAGATGGAATATTCGCTAGTGAAAAAATGAAACAATGCCATTTGCAGCACCATAGATGAGTCTAGACGTACTCACGCCACCTGTAGTAAGTGAGAAAGCAAAAGACACATATCCTGTCATATCCCTTTTAAGAGTTACTTAAAAATTGATACCAATGAAGATATTTCCACAGAGAAAGGCAATCACAGAATCATTAAAAAGCTTATGGTTCACCACATAGAAAGGGATGAGGATTGGATACATTACCATATTGGGTTTAACAGAGATATACAAACCACGTGAAATACATAACCACCAAAGACGTACGGAAGACGAGGAGAAGACTACTCAACATTGTGTCATAACCTACATGGGAAAAGGATGGGAGGGAGAATAGATACATGTATATGTGTGAAAGAACCACATCTTGCACACCTAGAACAAACAAACCATTGTAATCATATTTGCTGGGATAAAAAATAAAAAGTAAATTACAAATATGAACAAGAAGTAATGAGACATAAACTTAAAGGGCTTTTTCCTGGCACATTCCATTCTAATTTACAACCTAGAACACCGCTTCCATTAAGGCTCTCTGTTTCCCTAGTAACCAAATTTGTTTACGGGGAAATGCTGCCACCTAGTGGCCGTTTCCTGCAAGAACAGCTTTAAACTCACAGCTAATGGTCACTTAACATTCACAAGGACTCAGGGCTGTAAAGGACACCTGCCCTAAAAAACTGTGCAGAAGTAGGGAATGGACAATAAAATTCAAAAGAGGCAAATGTTTCAAGAAGAGAGTATGAAGAGTTTAGGTTTACTCACGCTCTTCTTTAAAACGAGGAAAATGGATAAAAGCTCCACCTCAGGGAGTGTTAGACCCATGCAATCTAATCTACAAAAAGTTTCAACTTACACCAGTCGACTCACCATCAGCAAAAAGTCTACAAACAATAAATGCTGAAGGGGATTTAGAGAACTGTGTACCCTCTACCTGCTGGTGAGACGTAAAGGCGTAACAGCCAATGATGAGAACAGAAAGGAGCTGTGTTTAAAAGTAAAAATGGAGGTACCATTCAATCCAGCAGGCGCACCATTGGACCTCTCACCTGAGAAGACAAGAATCGAGAAGACACAGGCCGCAAAAGCTGCAGTGCAGCCTTATTCACAATAGCCAAGACAGTGAAGCAATCAAAATGTCCAACAACAGGTGAGTGGATAAAGAAGAAGTGGTCCATGTACACAGTGGAATATTAGCCATGGAAAACAATGAACCATTGCTCTCTGAGGCACCACAAATGAGTCTGGAGATAATCACGAAATATGAGGTAAGTCGGAAAGCAAAAGACCTATATTCTATGATATGACTTACAGGCGTTATCTAATAACTGACACAAATGAACATATTTCCACAGAGAAAGACACTCACAGACTTAGAAAAAAAAACTGTGCTCATCTAAAAGGAAAAGTGGGGGGAATGGATCAATTAAGATTAGTGTTACTATATGTATACAAACACATATTATATACATATCTCAAAAAGACCGACCATAGAGCAAGGGAGGTCTGCGGAACCCTCAGTAACATTTTACATGGGAAGAGGATCTGTACTTGAATAGACATATATAATGTACAAATGAACCAGATTGTGTACACCTAGGGCAGACAATATTCTAAGCTTTACCCCAATTAAGAAAAATTTTAAAACCAAGAAGAATTAATGAGACATAAACTTATGGGGTTTCTCCATGCACATGCCAATGTAATTTACAACCTAGGACACGACTTCCAGAAAGGCTCTGCTGCCCTAGTACCCAGATTGGGGAATGGAGAAATGCTGCCTGCTTGAGGCCACTTCCCAGAACAGCAGCTTTAAACCCATTGCTAAAGGTCACTAAACATTCACCAAATTGCAGTTCGGTAAATGACACCTGCTCTCTAAGTAAATTCTGGGGTGGAAAATCGACCAAAAAATTAAAAAGAGGGCAAACCTCCAAGAAGACAATTTCAAGAGTTATACTGTACTCCCAATTGTTTCCTTTTTTTAACAGAAAAGAAAACGGCAGAGAAAAATGATGAGTTTTACGAATTTTCAAAGACATGCAAACTCAAATTACAAAAACCTATCAGCTCACAGCAGCCAGAAGGGCCATTAGCATAAATGCTGCAAACAATAAATGCTGAAGCGATTGTGGAGAAATGCGTACCCTCGATTCTAAGGGGGACGTGGTAAGAGCCACTAATGAAAACACAAAGAAGGTGCTTTGAAAAGGGAAACTCCGTGCTACCAGTCAGTCAATCACACCCACTGCTGGGTCTATCACCTGAGAAAATGAGAATCAAAACGTCACAGGCTGCCAATCCTGCACTCCAACAATATTTACCATAGCCAACACTTGGAAGCAATGAAAATGTCCATCAACCGAGGAATGCACAAAGTAGAAGTGGTCCACGTACACAGTGGAAATTTACTCCAATAAAAAATAAAAATTAAATTTAAAAATCCAACAAAAGTAAGGAGACATCAGCTTGTCTGGGTTTGTCCGGGCACACTCCACTCTAATTTATACCCGAGAAACCCCACAGGCCGCAAGGGCTTTTCCCTAGATACCAGGGTGGGGGACATAGAAAGGCTGCCACCCTCTGGCAGTTACCTGCAAAAGCAGCTTTAAAGCCTGTGCTAATGGTCATTTCATAGGAACCGGTACTGCAGAACTGTAAATGAAACCTGCCCTCAAAATGTCTTGAGGGAGGTAACGGACAAAACATTTCAAAATGTGACACATACTTAAAGAGAACACT
This sequence comes from Balaenoptera ricei, assembly GCF_028023285.1. Classification (NCBI taxonomy): domain Eukaryota; kingdom Metazoa; phylum Chordata; class Mammalia; order Artiodactyla; family Balaenopteridae; genus Balaenoptera; species Balaenoptera ricei. The sequence continues at coordinate 138,036,918 of NC_082641.1, read as the reverse complement.
TTGAAGAACTAAGGGATAATCACAGCTTGAAAAATAAAAAAGACATGCCTTAAAGCTCAATTTCAACGGATTATGTGGCACATTCGAATTCAACCACAGAGAGGTATCAGCTCACACTTGTCAGAATAACCATCAGCAAGAAAACTACAAAACAATAAATGCTGAAGGTGTTGTGGAGAAATGCATACACTCAACTTCAAGTGGGACGTAAGTTGGAAAGGGCCACGAATGAGAACAGAATGGAGGTGCCTTAAAAAGGTAAACATTGAGCTACCATATGATCCAGCAGGCCCACTCCTCGACCTATAATCTAAGAAGAGAGAATTGGAAAGACACAGGCAGGCAAATCTGCATTGCACAGTATTATAATAGCCAAGATAGGGAAGTAACCAAAAAGTCCACCAACAGATGGGTGGACAAAGAAGAACTCTTCCGTGTACAGATGGAATATTCGCTAGTGAAAAAATGAAACAATGCCATTTGCAGCACCATAGATGAGTCTAGACGTACTCACGCCACCTGTAGTAAGTGAGAAAGCAAAAGACACATATCCTGTCATATCCCTTTTAAGAGTTACTTAAAAATTGATACCAATGAAGATATTTCCACAGAGAAAGGCAATCACAGAATCATTAAAAAGCTTATGGTTCACCACATAGAAAGGGATGAGGATTGGATACATTACCATATTGGGTTTAACAGAGATATACAAACCACGTGAAATACATAACCACCAAAGACGTACGGAAGACGAGGAGAAGACTACTCAACATTGTGTCATAACCTACATGGGAAAAGGATGGGAGGGAGAATAGATACATGTATATGTGTGAAAGAACCACATCTTGCACACCTAGAACAAACAAACCATTGTAATCATATTTGCTGGGATAAAAAATAAAAAGTAAATTACAAATATGAACAAGAAGTAATGAGACATAAACTTAAAGGGCTTTTTCCTGGCACATTCCATTCTAATTTACAACCTAGAACACCGCTTCCATTAAGGCTCTCTGTTTCCCTAGTAACCAAATTTGTTTACGGGGAAATGCTGCCACCTAGTGGCCGTTTCCTGCAAGAACAGCTTTAAACTCACAGCTAATGGTCACTTAACATTCACAAGGACTCAGGGCTGTAAAGGACACCTGCCCTAAAAAACTGTGCAGAAGTAGGGAATGGACAATAAAATTCAAAAGAGGCAAATGTTTCAAGAAGAGAGTATGAAGAGTTTAGGTTTACTCACGCTCTTCTTTAAAACGAGGAAAATGGATAAAAGCTCCACCTCAGGGAGTGTTAGACCCATGCAATCTAATCTACAAAAAGTTTCAACTTACACCAGTCGACTCACCATCAGCAAAAAGTCTACAAACAATAAATGCTGAAGGGGATTTAGAGAACTGTGTACCCTCTACCTGCTGGTGAGACGTAAAGGCGTAACAGCCAATGATGAGAACAGAAAGGAGCTGTGTTTAAAAGTAAAAATGGAGGTACCATTCAATCCAGCAGGCGCACCATTGGACCTCTCACCTGAGAAGACAAGAATCGAGAAGACACAGGCCGCAAAAGCTGCAGTGCAGCCTTATTCACAATAGCCAAGACAGTGAAGCAATCAAAATGTCCAACAACAGGTGAGTGGATAAAGAAGAAGTGGTCCATGTACACAGTGGAATATTAGCCATGGAAAACAATGAACCATTGCTCTCTGAGGCACCACAAATGAGTCTGGAGATAATCACGAAATATGAGGTAAGTCGGAAAGCAAAAGACCTATATTCTATGATATGACTTACAGGCGTTATCTAATAACTGACACAAATGAACATATTTCCACAGAGAAAGACACTCACAGACTTAGAAAAAAAAACTGTGCTCATCTAAAAGGAAAAGTGGGGGGAATGGATCAATTAAGATTAGTGTTACTATATGTATACAAACACATATTATATACATATCTCAAAAAGACCGACCATAGAGCAAGGGAGGTCTGCGGAACCCTCAGTAACATTTTACATGGGAAGAGGATCTGTACTTGAATAGACATATATAATGTACAAATGAACCAGATTGTGTACACCTAGGGCAGACAATATTCTAAGATTTACCCCAATTAAGAAAAATTTTAAAACCAAGAAGAATTAATGAGACATAAACTTATGGGGTTTCTCCATGCACATGCCAATGTAATTTACAACCTAGGACACGACTTCCAGAAAGGCTCTGCTGCCCTAGTACCCAGATTGGGGAATGGAGAAATGCTGCCTGCTTGAGGCCACTTCCCAGAACAGCAGCTTTAAACCCATTGCTAAAGGTCACTAAACATTCACCAAATTGCAGTTCGGTAAATGACACCTGCTCTCTAAGTAAATTCTGGGGTGGAAAATCGACCAAAAAATTAAAAAGAGGGCAAACCTCCAAGAAGACAATTTCAAGAGTTATATTGTACTCCCAATTGTTTCCTTTTTTTAACAGAAAAGAAAACGGCAGAGAAAAATGATGAGTTTTACGAATTTTCAAAGACATGCAAACTCAAATTACAAAAACCTATCAGCTCACAGCAGCCAGAAGGGCCATTAGCATAAATGCTGCAAACAATAAATGCTGAAGCGATTGTGGAGAAATGCGTACCCTCGATTCTAAGGGGGACGTGGTAAGAGCCACTAATGAAAACACAAAGAAGGTGCTTTGAAAAGGGAAACTCCGTGCTACCAGTCAGTCAATCACACCCACTGCTGGGTCTATCACCTGAGAAAATGAGAATCAAAACGTCACAGGCTGCCAATCCTGCACTCCAACAATATTTACCATAGCCAACACTTGGAAGCAATGAAAATGTCCATCAACCGAGGAATGCACAAAGTAGAAGTGGTCCACGTACACAGTGGAAATTTACTCCAATAAAAAATAAAAATTAAATTTAAAAATCCAACAAAAGTAAGGAGACATCAGCTTGTCTGGGTTTGTCCGGGCACACTCCACTCTAATTTATACCCGAGAAACCCCACAGGCCGCAAGGGCTTTTCCCTAGATACCAGGGTGGGGGACATAGAAAGGCTGCCACCCTCTGGCAGTTACCTGCAAAAGCAGCTTTAAAGCCTGTGCTAATGGTCATTTCATAGGAACCGGTACTGCAGAACTGTAAATGAAACCTGCCCTCAAAATGTCTTGAGGGAGGTAACGGACAAAACATTTCAAAATGTGACACATACTTAAAGAGAACACTTTGAAGAACTAAGGGATAATCACAGCTTGAAAAATAAAAAAGACATGCCTTAAAGCTCAATTTCAACGGATTATGTGGCACATTCGAATTCAACCACAGAGAGGTATCAGCTCACACTTGTCAGAATAACCATCAGCAAGAAAACTACAAAACAATAAATGCTGAAGGTGTTGTGGAGAAATGCATACACTCAACTTCAAGTGGGACGTAAGTTGGAAAGGGCCACGAATGAGAACAGAATGGAGGTGCCTTAAAAAGGTAAAGATTGAGCTACCATATGATCCAGCAGGCCCACTCCTCGACCTATAATCTAAGAAGAGAGAATTGGAAAGACACAGGCAGGCAAATCTGCATTGCACAGTATTATAATAGCCAAGATAGGGAAGTAACCAAAAAGTCCACCAACAGATGGGTGGACAAAGAAGAACTCTTCCGTGTACAGATGGAATATTCGCTAGTGAAAAAATGAAACAATGCCATTTGCAGCACCATAGATGAGTCTAGACGTACTCACGCCACCTGTAGTAAGTGAGAAAGCAAAAGACACATATCCTGTCATATCCCTTTTAAGAGTTACTTAAAAATTGATACCAATGAAGATATTTCCACAGAGAAAGGCAATCACAGAATCATTAAAAAGCTTATGGTTCACCACATAGAAAGGGATGAGGATTGGATACATTACCATATTGGGTTTAACAGAGATATACAAACCACGTGAAATACATAACCACCAAAGACGTACGGAAGACGAGGAGAAGACTACTCAACATTGTGTCATAACCTACATGGGAAAAGGATGGGAGGGAGAATAGATACATGTATATGTGTGAAAGAACCACATCTTGCACACCTAGAACAAACAAACCATTGTAATCATATTTGCTGGGATAAAAAATAAAAAGTAAATTACAAATATGAACAAGAAGTAATGAGACATAAACTTAAAGGGCTTTTTCCTGGCACATTCCATTCTAATTTACAACCTAGAACACCGCTTCCATTAAGGCTCTCTGTTTCCCTAGTAACCAAATTTGTTTACGGGGAAATGCTGCCACCTAGTGGCCGTTTCCTGCAAGAACAGCTTTAAACTCACAGCTAATGGTCACTTAACATTCACAAGGACTCAGGGCTGTAAAGGACACCTGCCCTAAAAAACTGTGCAGAAGTAGGGAATGGACAATAAAATTCAAAAGAGGCAAATGTTTCAAGAAGAGAGTATGAAGAGTTTAGGTTTACTCACGCTCTTCTTTAAAACGAGGAAAATGGATAAAAGCTCCACCTCAGGGAGTGTTAGACCCATGCAATCTAATCTACAAAAAGTTTCAACTTACACCAGTCGACTCACCATCAGCAAAAAGTCTACAAACAATAAATGCTGAAGGGGATTTAGAGAACTGTGTACCCTCTACCTGCTGGTGAGACGTAAAGGCGTAACAGCCAATGATGAGAACAGAAAGGAGCTGTGTTTAAAAGTAATAATGGAGGTACCATTCAATCCAGCAGGCGCACCATTGGACCTCTCACCTGAGAAGACAAGAATCGAGAAGACACAGGCCGCAAAAGCTGCAGTGCAGCCTTATTCACAATAGCCAAGACAGTGAAGCAATCAAAATGTCCAACAACAGGTGAGTGGATAAAGAAGAAGTGGTCCATGTACACAGTGGAATATTAGCCATGGAAAACAATGAACCATTGCTCTCTGAGGCACCACAAATGAGTCTGGAGATAATCACGAAATATGAGGTAAGTCGGAAAGCAAAAGACCTATATTCTATGATATGACTTACAGGCGTTATCTAATAACTGACACAAATGAACATATTTCCACAGAGAAAGACACTCACAGACTTAGAAAAAAAAACTGTGCTCATCTAAAAGAAAAAGTGGGGGGAATGGATCAATTAAGATTAGTGTTACTATATGTATACAAACACATATTATATACATATCTCAAAAAGACCGACCATAGAGCAAGGGAGGTCTGCGGAACCCTCAGTAACATTTTACATGGGAAGAGGATCTGTACTTGAATAGACATATATAATGTACAAATGAACCAGATTGTGTACACCTAGGGCAGACAATATTCTAAGCTTTACCCCAATTAAGAAAAATTTTAAAACCAAGAAGAATTAATGAGACATAAACTTATGGGGTTTCTCCATGCACATGCCAATGTAATTTACAACCTAGGACACGACTTCCAGAAAGGCTCTGCTGCCCTAGTACCCAGATTGGGGAATGGAGAAATGCTGCCTGCTTGAGGCCACTTCCCAGAACAGCAGCTTTAAACCCATTGCTAAAGGTCACTAAACATTCACCAAATTGCAGTTCGGTAAATGACACCTGCTCTCTAAGTAAATTCTGGGGTGGAAAATCGACCAAAAAATTAAAAAGAGGGCAAACCTCCAAGAAGACAATTTCAAGAGTTATATTGTACTCCCAATTGTTTCCTTTTTTTAACAGAAAAGAAAACGGCAGAGAAAAATGATGAGTTTTACGAATTTTCAAAGACATGCAAACTCAAATTACAAAAACCTATCAGCTCACAGCAGCCAGAAGGGCCATTAGCATAAATGCTGCAAACAATAAATGCTGAAGCGATTGTGGAGAAATGCGTACCCTCGATTCTAAGGGGGACGTGGTAAGAGCCACTAATGAAAACACAAAGAAGGTGCTTTGAAAAGGGAAACTCCGTGCTACCAGTCAGTCAATCACACCCACTGCTGGGTCTATCACCTGAGAAAATGAGAATCAAAACGTCACAGGCTGCCAATCCTGCACTCCAACAATATTTACCATAGCCAACACTTGGAAGCAATGAAAATGTCCATCAACCGAGGAATGCACAAAGTAGAAGTGGTCCACGTACACAGTGGAAATTTACTCCAATAAAAAATAAAAATTAAATTTAAAAATCCAACAAAAGTAAGGAGACATCAGCTTGTCTGGGTTTGTCCGGGCACACTCCACTCTAATTTATACCCGAGAAACCCCACAGGCCGCAAGGGCTTTTCCCTAGATACCAGGGTGGGGGACATAGAAAGGCTGCCACCCTCTGGCAGTTACCTGCAAAAGCAGCTTTAAAGCCTGTGCTAATGGTCATTTCATAGGAACCGGTACTGCAGAACTGTAAATGAAACCTGCCCTCAAAATGTCTTGAGGGAGGTAACGGACAAAACATTTCAAAATGTGACACATACTTAAAGAGAACACTTTGAAGAACTAAGGGATAATCACAGCTTGAAAAATAAAAAAGACATGCCTTAAAGCTCAATTTCAACGGATTATGTGGCACATTCGAATTCAACCACAGAGAGGTATCAGCTCACACTTGTCAGAATAACCATCAGCAAGAAAACTACAAAACAATAAATGCTGAAGGTGTTGTGGAGAAATGCATACACTCAACTTCAAGTGGGACGTAAGTTGGAAAGGGCCACGAATGAGAACAGAATGGAGGTGCCTTAAAAAGGTAAACATTGAGCTACCATATGATCCAGCAGGCCCACTCCTCGACCTATAATCTAAGAAGAGAGAATTGGAAAGACACAGGCAGGCAAATCTGCATTGCACAGTATTATAATAGCCAAGATAGGGAAGTAACCAAAAAGCCCACCAACAGATGGGTGGACAAAGAAGAACTCTTCCGTGTACAGATGGAATATTCGCTAGTGAAAAAATGAAACAATGCCATTTGCAGCACCATAGATGAGTCTAGACGTACTCACGCCACCTGTAGTAAGTGAGAAAGCAAAAGACACATATCCTGTCATATCCCTTTTAAGAGTTACTTAAAAATTGATACCAATGAAGATATTTCCACAGAGAAAGGCAATCACAGAATCATTAAAAAGCTTATGGTTCACCACATAGAAAGGGATGAGGATTGGATACATTACCATATTGGGTTTAACAGAGATATACAAACCACGTGAAATACATAACCACCAAAGACGTACGGAAGACGAGGAGAAGACTACTCAACATTGTGTCATAACCTACATGGGAAAAGGATGGGAGGGAGAATAGATACATGTATATGTGTGAAAGAACCACATCTTGCACACCTAGAACAAACAAACCATTGTAATCATATTTGCTGGGATAAAAAATAAAAAGTAAATTACAAATATGAACAAGAAGTAATGAGACATAAACTTAAAGGGCTTTTTCCTGGCACATTCCATTCTAATTTACAACCTAGAACACCGCTTCCATTAAGGCTCTCTGTTTCCCTAGTAACCAAATTTGTTTACGGGGAAATGCTGCCACCTAGTGGCCGTTTCCTGCAAGAACAGCTTTAAACTCACAGCTAATGGTCACTTAACATTCACAAGGACTCAGGGCTGTAAAGGACACCTGCCCTAAAAAACTGTGCAGAAGTAGGGAATGGACAATAAAATTCAAAAGAGGCAAATGTTTCAAGAAGAGAGTATGAAGAGTTTAGGTTTACTCACGCTCTTCTTTAAAACGAGGAAAATGGATAAAAGCTCCACCTCAGGGAGTGTTAGACCCATGCAATCTAATCTACAAAAAGTTTCAACTTACACCAGTCGACTCACCATCAGCAAAAAGTCTACAAACAATAAATGCTGAAGGGGATTTAGAGAACTGTGTACCCTCTACCTGCTGGTGAGACGTAAAGGCGTAACAGCCAATGATGAGAACAGAAAGGAGCTGTGTTTAAAAGTAAAAATGGAGGTACCATTCAATCCAGCAGGCGCACCATTGGACCTCTCACCTGAGAAGACAAGAATCGAGAAGACACAGGCCGCAAAAGCTGCAGTGCAGCCTTATTCACAATAGCCAAGACAGTGAAGCAATCAAAATGTCCAACAACAGGTGAGTGGATAAAGAAGAAGTGGTCCATGTACACAGTGGAATATTAGCCATGGAAAACAATGAACCATTGCTCTCTGAGGCACCACAAATGAGTCTGGAGATAATCACGAAATATGAGGTAAGTCGGAAAGCAAAAGACCTACATTCTATGATATGACTTACAGGCGTTATCTAATAACTGACACAAATGAACATATTTCCACAGAGAAAGACACTCACAGACTTAGAAAAAAAAACTGTGCTCATCTAAAAGGAAAAGTGGGGGGAATGGATCAATTAAGATTAGTGTTACTATATGTATACAAACACATATTATATACATATCTCAAAAAGACCGACCATAGAGCAAGGGAGGTCTGCGGAACCCTCAGTAACATTTTACATGGGAAGAGGATCTGTACTTGAATAGACATATATAATGTACAAATGAACCAGATTGTGTACACCTAGGGCAGACAATATTCTAAGCTTTACCCCAATTAAGAAAAATTTTAAAACCAAGAAGAATTAATGAGACATAAACTTATGGGGTTTCTCCATGCACATGCCAATGTAATTTACAACCTAGGACACGACTTCCAGAAAGGCTCTGCTGCCCTAGTACCCAGATTGGGGAATGGAGAAATGCTGCCTGCTTGAGGCCACTTCCCAGAACAGCAGCTTTAAACCCATTGCTAAAGGTCACTAAACATTCACCAAATTGCAGTTCGGTAAATGACACCTGCTCTCTAAGTAAATTCTGGGGTGGAAAATCGACCAAAAAATTAAAAAGAGGGCAAACCTCCAAGAAGACAATTTCAAGAGTTATATTGTACTCCCAATTGTTTCCTTTTTTTAACAGAAAAGAAAACGGCAGAGAAAAATGATGAGTTTTACGAATTTTCAAAGACATGCAAACTCAAATTACAAAAACCTATCAGCTCACAGCAGCCAGAAGGGCCATTAGCATAAATGCTGCAAACAATAAATGCTGAAGCGATTGTGGAGAAATGCGTACCCTCGATTCTAAGGGGGACGTGGTAAGAGCCACTAATGAAAACACAAAGAAGGTGCTTTGAAAAGGGAAACTCCGTGCTACCAGTCAGTCAATCACACCCACTGCTGGGTCTATCACCTGAGAAAATGAGAATCAAAACGTCACAGGCTGCCAATCCTGCACTCCAACAATATTTACCATAGCCAACACTTGGAAGCAATGAAAATGTCCATCAACCGAGGAATGCACAAAGTAGAGGTGGTCCACGTACACAGTGGAAATTTACTCCAATAAAAAATAAAAATTAAATTTAAAAATCCAACAAAAGTAAGGAGACATCAGCTTGTCTGGGTTTGTCCGGGCACACTCCACTCTAATTTATACCCGAGAAACCCCACAGGCCGCAAGGGCTTTTCCCTAGATACCAGGGTGGGGGACATAGAAAGGCTGCCACCCTCTGGCAGTTACCTGCAAAAGCAGCTTTAAAGCCTGTGCTAATGGTCATTTCATAGGAACCGGTACTGCAGAACTGTAAATGAAACCTGCCCTCAAAATGTCTTGAGGGAGGTAACGGACAAAACATTTCAAAATGTGACACATACTTAAAGAGAACACTTTGAAGAACTAAGGGATAATCACAGCTTGAAAAATAAAAAAGACATGCCTTAAAGCTCAATTTCAACGGATTATGTGGCACATTCGAATTCAACCACAGAGAGGTATCAGCTCACACTTGTCAGAATAACCATCAGCAAGAAAACTACAAAACAATAAATGCTGAAGGTGTTGTGGAGAAATGCATACACTCAACTTCAAGTGGGACGTAAGTTGGAAAGGGCCACGAATGAGAACAGAATGGAGGTGCCTTAAAAAGGTAAACATTGAGCTACCATATGATCCAGCAGGCCCACTCCTCGACCTATAATCTAAGAAGAGAGAATTGGAAAGACACAGGCAGGCAAATCTGCATTGCACAGTATTATAATAGCCAAGATAGGGAAGTAACCAAAAAGTCCACCAACAGATGGGTGGACAAAGAAGAACTCTTCCGTGTACAGATGGAATATTCGCTAGTGAAAAAATGAAACAATGCCATTTGCAGCACCATAGATGAGTCTAGACGTACTCACGCCACCTGTAGTAAGTGAGAAAGCAAAAGACACATATCCTGTCATATCCCTTTTAAGAGTTACTTAAAAATTGATACCAATGAAGATATTTCCACAGAGAAAGGCAATCACAGAATCATTAAAAAGCTTATGGTTCACCACATAGAAAGGGATGAGGATTGGATACATTACCATATTGGGTTTAACAGAGATATACAAACCACGTGAAATACATAACCACCAAAGACGTACGGAAGACGAGGAGAAGACTACTCAACATTGTGTCATAACCTACATGGGAAAAGGATGGGAGGGAGAATAGATACATGTATATGTGTGAAAGAACCACATCTTGCACACCTAGAACAAACAAACCATTGTAATCATATTTGCTGGGATAAAAAATAAAAAGTAAATTACAAATATGAACAAGAAGTAATGAGACATAAACTTAAAGGGCTTTTTCCTGGCACATTCCATTCTAATTTACAACCTAGAACACCGCTTCCATTAAGGCTCTCTGTTTCCCTAGTAACCAAATTTGTTTACGGGGAAATGCTGCCACCTAGTGGCCGTTTCCTGCAAGAACAGCTTTAAACTCACAGCTAATGGTCACTTAACATTCACAAGGACTCAGGGCTGTAAAGGACAACTGCCCTAAAAAACTGTGCAGAAGTAGGGAATGGACAATAAAATTCAAAAGAGGCAAATGTTTCAAGAAGAGAGTATGAAGAGTTTAGGTTTACTCACGCTCTTCTTTAAAACGAGGAAAATGGATAAAAGCTCCACCTCAGGGAGTGTTAGACCCATGCAATCTAATCTACAAAAAGTTTCAACTTACACCAGTCGACTCACCATCAGCAAAAAGTCTACAAACAATAAATGCTGAAGGGGATTTAGAGAACTGTGTACCCTCTACCTGCTGGTGAGACGTAAAGGCGTAACAGCCAATGATGAGAACAGAAAGGAGCTGTGTTTAAAAGTAAAAATGGAGGTACCATTCAATCCAGCAGGCGCACCATTGGACCTCTCACCTGAGAAGACAAGAATCGAGAAGACACAGGCCGCAAAAGCTGCAGTGCAGCCTTATTCACAATAGCCAAGACAGTGAAGCAATCAAAATGTCCAACAACAGGTGAGTGGATAAAGAAGAAGTGGTCCATGTACACAGTGGAATATTAGCCATGGAAAACAATGAACCATTGCTCTCTGAGGCACCACAAATGAGTCTGGAGATAATCACGAAATATGAGGTAAGTCGGAAAGCAAAAGACCTATATTCTATGATATGACTTACAGGCGTTATCTAATAACTGACACAAATGAACATATTTCCACAGAGAAAGACACTCACAGACTTAGAAAAAAAAACTGTGCTCATCTAAAAGGAAAAGTGGGGGGAATGGATCAATTAAGATTAGTGTTACTATATGTATACAAACACATATTATATACATATCTCAAAAAGACCGACCATAGAGCAAGGGAGGTCTGCGGAACCCTCAGTAACATTTTACATGGGAAGAGGATCTGTACTTGAATAGACATATATAATGTACAAATGAACCAGATTGTGTACACCTAGGACAGACAATATTCTAAGCTTTACCCCAATTAAGAAAATTTTTAAAACCAAGAAGAATTAATGAGACATAAACTTATGGGGTTTCTCCATGCACATGCCAATGTAATTTACAACCTAGGACACGACTTCCAGAAAGGCTCTGCTGCCCTAGTACCCAGATTGGGGAATGGAGAAATGCTGCCTGCTTGAGGCCACTTCCCAGAACAGCAGCTTTAAACCCATTGCTAAAGGTCACTAAACATTCACCAAATTGCAGTTCGGTAAATGACACCTGCTCTCTAAGTAAATTCTGGGGTGGAAAATCGACCAAAAAATTAAAAAGAGGGCAAACCTCCAAGAAGACAATTTCAAGAGTTATACTGTACTCCCAATTGTTTCCTTTTTTTAACAGAAAAGAAAACGGCAGAGAAAAATGATGAGTTTTACGAATTTTCAAAGACATGCAAACTCAAATTACAAAAACCTATCAGCTCACAGCAGCCAGAAGGGCCATTAGCATAAATGCTGCAAACAATAAATGCTGAAGCGATTGTGGAGAAATGCGTACCCTCGATTCTAAGGGGGACGTGGTAAGAGCCACTAATGAAAACACAAAGAAGGTGCTTTGAAAAGGGAAACTCCGTGCTACCAGTCAGTCAATCACACCCACTGCTGGGTCTATCACCTGAGAAAATGAGAATCAAAACGTCACAGGCTGCCAACCCTGCACTCCAACAATATTTACCATAGCCAACACTTGGAAGCAATGAAAATGTCCATCAACCGAGGAATGCACAAAGTAGAAGTGGTCCACGTACACAGTGGAAATTTACTCCAATAAAAAATAAAAATTAAATTTAAAAATCCAACAAAAGTAAGGAGACATCAGCTTGTCTGGGTTTGTCCGGGCACACTCCACTCTAATTTATACCCGAGAAACCCCACAGGCCGCAAGGGCTTTTCCCTAGATACCAGGGTGGGGGACATAGAAAGGCTGCCACCCTCTGGCAGTTACCTGCAAAAGCAGCTTTAAAGCCTGTGCTAATGGTCATTTCATAGGAACCGGTACTGCAGAACTGTAAATGAAACCTGCCCTCAAAATGTCTTGAGGGAGGTAACGGACAAAACATTTCAAAATGTGACACATACTTAAAGAGAACACTTTGAAGAACTAAGGGATAATCACAGCTTGAAAAATAAAAAAGACATGCCTTAAAGCTCAATTTCAACGGATTATGTGGCACATTCGAATTCAACCACAGAGAGGTATCAGCTCACACTTGTCAGAATAACCATCAGCAAGAAAACTACAAAACAATAAATGCTGAAGGTGTTGTGGAGAAATGCATACACTCAACTTCAAGTGGGACGTAAGTTGGAAAGGGCCACGAATGAGAACAGAATGGAGGTGCCTTAAAAAGGTAAAGATTGAGCTACCATATGATCCAGCAGGCCCACTCCTCGACCTATAATCTAAGAAGAGAGAATTGGAAAGACACAGGCAGGCAAATCTGCATTGCACAGTATTATAATAGCCAAGATAGGGAAGTAACCAAAAAGTCCACCAACAGATGGGTGGACAAAGAAGAACTCTTCCGTGTACAGATGGAATATTCGCTAGTGAAAAAATGAAACAATGCCATTTGCAGCACCATAGATGAGTCTAGACGTACTCACGCCACCTGTAGTAAGTGAGAAAGCAAAAGACACATATCCTGTCATATCCCTTTTAAGAGTTACTTAAAAATTGATACCAATGAAGATATTTCCACAGAGAAAGGCAATCACAGAATCATTAAAAAACTTATGGTTCACCACATAGAAAGGGATGAGGATTGGATACATTACCATATTGGGTTTAACAGAGATATACAAACCACGTGAAATACATAACCACCAAAGACGTACGGAAGACGAGGAGAAGACTACTCAACATTGTGTCATAACCTACATGGGAAAAGGATGGGAGGGAGAATAGATACATGTATATGTGTGAAAGAACCACATCTTGCACACCTAGAACAAACAAACCATTGTAATCATATTTGCTGGGATAAAAAATAAAAAGTAAATTACAAATATGAACAAGAAGTAATGAGACATAAACTTAAAGGGCTTTTTCCTGGCACATTCCATTCTAATTTACAACCTAGAACACCGCTTCCATTAAGGCTCTCTGTTTCCCTAGTAACCAAATTTGTTTACGGGGAAATGCTGCCACCTAGTGGCCGTTTCCTGCAAGAACAGCTTTAAACTCACAGCTAATGGTCACTTAACATTCACAAGGACTCAGGGCTGTAAAGGACAACTGCCCTAAAAAACTGTGCAGAAGTAGGGAATGGACAATAAAATTCAAAAGAGGCAAATGTTTCAAGAAGAGAGTATGAAGAGTTTAGGTTTACTCACGCTCTTCTTTAAAACGAGGAAAATGGATAAAAGCTCCACCTCAGGGAGTGTTAGACCCATGCAATCTAATCTACAAAAAGTTTCAACTTACACCAGTCGACTCACCATCAGCAAAAAGTCTACAAACAATAAATGCTGAAGGGGATTTAGAGAACTGTGTACCCTCTACCTGCTGGTGAGACGTAAAGGCGTAACAGCCAATGATGAGAACAGAAAGGAGCTGTGTTTAAAAGTAAAAATGGAGGTACCATTCAATCCAGCAGGCGCACCATTGGACCTCTCACCTGAGAAGACAAGAATCGAGAAGACACAGGCCGCAAAAGCTGCAGTGCAGCCTTATTCACAATAGCCAAGACAGTGAAGCAATCAAAATGTCCAACAACAGGTGAGTGGATAAAGAAGAAGTGGTCCATGTACACAGTGGAATATTAGCCATGGAAAACAATGAACCATTGCTCTCTGAGGCACCACAAATGAGTCTGGAGATAATCACGAAATATGAGGTAAGTCGGAAAGCAAAAGACCTATATTCTATGATATGACTTACAGGCGTTATCTAATAACTGACACAAATGAACATATTTCCACAGAGAAAGACACTCACAGACTTAGAAAAAAAAACTGTGCTCATCTAAAAGGAAAAGTGGGGGGAATGGATCAATTAAGATTAGTGTTACTATATGTATACAAACACATATTATATACATATCTCAAAAAGACCGACCATAGAGCAAGGGAGGTCTGCGGAACCCTCAGTAACATTTTACATGGGAAGAGGATCTGTACTTGAATAGACATATATAATGTACAAATGAACCAGATTGTGTACACCGAGGACAGACAATATTCTAAGCTTTACCCCATTTAAGAAAATTTTTAAAACCAAGAAGAATTAATGAGACATAAACTTATGGGGTTTCTCCATGCACATGCCAATGTAATTTACAACCTAGGACACGACTTCCAGAAAGGCTCTGCTGCCCTAGTACCCAGATTGGGGAATGGAGAAATGCTGCCTGCTTGAGGCCACTTCCCAGAACAGCAGCTTTAAACCCATTGCTAAAGGTCACTAAACATTCACCAAATTACAGTTCGGTAAATGACACCTGCTATCTAAGTAAATTCTGGGGTGGAAAATCGACCAAAAAATTAAAAAGAGGGCAAACCTCCAAGAAGACAATTTCAAGAGTTATACTGTACTCCCAATTGTTTCCTTTTTTTAACAGAAAAGAAAACGGCAGAGAAAAATGATGAGTTTTACGAATTTTCAAAGACATGCAAACTCAAATTACAAAAACCTATCAGCTCACAGCAGCCAGAAGGGCCATTAGCATAAATGCTGCAAACAATAAATGCTGAAGCGATTGTGGAGAAATGCGTACCCTCGATTCTAAGGGGGACGTGGTAAGAGCCACTAATGAAAACACAAAGAAGGTGCTTTGAAAAGGGAAACTCCGTGCTACCAGTCAGTCAATCACACCCACTGCTGGGTCTATCACCTGAGAAAATGAGAATCAAAACGTCACAGGCTGCCAACCCTGCACTCCAACAATATTTACCATAGCCAACACTTGGAAGCAATGAAAATGTCCATCAACCGAGGAATGCACAAAGTAGAAGTGGTCCACGTACACAGTGGAAATTTACTCCAATAAAAAATAAAAATTAAATTTAAAAATCCAACAAAAGTAAGGAGACATCAGCTTGTCTGGGTTTGTCCGGGCACACTCCACTCTAATTTATACCCGAGAAACCCCACAGGCCGCAAGGGCTTTTCCCTACATACCAGGGTGGGGGACATAGAAAGGCTGCCACCCTCTGGCAGTTACCTGCAAAAGCAGCTTTAAAGCCTGTGCTAATGGTCATTTCATAGGAACAAGTACTGCAGAACTGTAAATGAAACCTGCCCTCAAAATGTCTTGAGGGAGGTAACGGACAAAACATTTCAAAATGTGACACATACTTAAAGAGAACACTTTGAAGAACTAAGGGATAATCACAGCTTGAAAAATAAAAAAGACATGCCTTAAAGCTCAATTTCAACGGATTATGTGGCACATTCGAATTCAACCACAGAGAGGTATCAGCTCACACTTGTCAGAATAACCATCAGCAAGAAAACTACAAAACAATAAATGCTGAAGGTGTTGTGGAGAAATGCATACACTCAACTTCAAGTGGGACGTAAGTTGGAAAGGGCCACGAATGAGAACAGAATGGAGGTGCCTTAAAAAGGTAAACATTGAGCTACCATATGATCCAGCAGGCCCACTCCTCGACCTATAATCTAAGAAGAGAGAATTGGAAAGACACAGGCAGGCAAATCTGCATTGCACAGTATTATAATAGCCAAGATAGGGAAGTAACCAAAAAGTCCACCAACAGATGGGTGGACAAAGAAGAACTCTTCCGTGTACAGATGGAATATTCGCTAGTGAAAAAATGAAACAATGCCATTTGCAGCACCATAGATGAGTCTAGACGTACTCACGCCACCTGTAGTAAGTGAGAAAGCAAAAGACACATATCCTGTCATATCCCTTTTAAGAGTTACTTAAAAATTGATACCAATGAAGATATTTCCACAGAGAAAGGCAATCACAGAATCATTAAAAAGCTTATGGTTCACCACATAGAAAGGGATGAGGATTGGATACATTACCATATTGGGTTTAACAGAGATATACAAACCACGTGAAATACATAACCACCAAAGACGTACGGAAGACGAGGAGAAGACTACTCAACATTGTGTCATAACCTACATGGGAAAAGGATGGGAGGGAGAATAGATACATGTATATGTGTGAAAGAACCACATCTTGCACACCTAGAACAAACAAACCATTGTAATCATATTTGCTGGGATAAAAAATAAAAAGTAAATTACAAATATGAACAAGAAGTAATGAGACATAAACTTAAAGGGCTTTTTCCTGGCACATTCCATTCTAATTTACAACCTAGAACACCGCTTCCATTAAGGCTCTCTGTTTCCCTAGTAACCAAATTTGTTTACGGGGAAATGCTGCCACCTAGTGGCCGTTTCCTGCAAGAACAGCTTTAAACTCACAGCTAATGGTCACTTAACATTCACAAGGACTCAGGGCTGTAAAGGACACCTGCCCTAAAAAACTGTGCAGAAGTAGGGAATGGACAATAAAATTCAAAAGAGGCAAATGTTTCAAGAAGAGAGTATGAAGAGTTTAGGTTTACTCACGCTCTTCTTTAAAACGAGGAAAATGGATAAAAGCTCCACCTCAGGGAGTGTTAGACCCATGCAATCTAATCTACAAAAAGTTTCAACTTACACCAGTCGACTCACCATCAGCAAAAAGTCTACAAACAATAAATGCTGAAGGGGATTTAGAGAACTGTGTACCCTCTACCTGCTGGTGAGACGTAAAGGCGTAACAGCCAATGATGAGAACAGAAAGGAGCTGTGTTTAAAAGTAAAAATGGAGGTACCATTCAATCCAGCAGGCGCACCATTGGACCTCTCACCTGAGAAGACAAGAATCGAGAAGACACAGGCCGCAAAAGCTGCAGTGCAGCCTTATTCACAATAGCCAAGACAGTGAAGCAATCAAAATGTCCAACAACAGGTGAGTGGATAAAGAAGAAGTGGTCCATGTACACAGTGGAATATTAGCCATGGAAAACAATGAACCATTGCTCTCTGAGGCACCACAAATGAGTCTGGAGATAATCACGAAATATGAGGTAAGTCGGAAAGCAAAAGACCTATATTCTATGATATGACTTACAGGCGTTATCTAATAACTGACACAAATGAACATATTTCCACAGAGAAAGACACTCACAGACTTAGAAAAAAAAACTGTGCTCATCTAAAAGGAAAAGTGGGGGGAATGGATCAATTAAGATTAGTGTTACTATATGTATACAAACACATATTATATACATATCTCAAAAAGACCGACCATAGAGCAAGGGAGGTCTGCGGAACCCTCAGTAACATTTTACATGGGAAGAGGATCTGTACTTGAATAGACATATATAATGTACAAATGAACCAGATTGTGTACACCGAGGACAGACAATATTCTAAGCTTTACCCCAATTAAGAAAATTTTTAAAACCAAGAAGAATTAATGAGACATAAACTTATGGGGTTTCTCCATGCACATGCCAATGTAATTTACAACCTAGGACACGACTTCCAGAAAGGCTCTGCTGCCCTAGTACCCAGATTGGGGAATGGAGAAATGCTGCCTGCTTGAGGCCACTTCCCAGAACAGCAGCTTAAACCCATTGCTAAAGGTCACTAAACATTCACCAAATTGCAGTTCGGTAAATGACACCTGCTATCTAAGTAAATTCTGGGGTGGAAAATCGACCAAAAAATTAAAAAGAGGGCAAACCTCCAAGAAGACAATTTCAAGAGTTATACTGTACTCCCAATTGTTTCCTTTTTTTAACAGAAAAGAAAACGGCAGAGAAAAATGATGAGTTTTACGAATTTTCAAAGACATGCAAACTCAAATTACAAAAACCTATCAGCTCACAGCAGCCAGAAGGGCCATTAGCATAAATGCTGCAAACAATAAATGCTGAAGCGACTGTGGAGAAATGCGTACCCTCGATTCTAAGGGGGACGTGGTAAGAGCCACTAATGAAAACACAAAGAAGGTGCTTTGAAAAGGGAAACTCCGTGCTACCAGTCAGTCAATCACACCCACTGCTGGGTCTATCACCTGAGAAAATGAGAATCAAAAAGTCACAGGCTGCCAACCCTGCACTCCAACAATATTTACCATAGCCAACACTTGGAAGCAATGAAAATGTCCATCAACCGAGGAATGCACAAAGTAGAAGTGGTCCACGTACACAGTGGAAATTTACTCCAATAAAAAATAAAAATTAAATTTAAAAATCCAACAAAAGTAAGGAGACATCAGCTTGTCTGGGTTTGTCCGGGCACACTCCACTCTAATTTATACCCGAGAAACCCCACAGGCCGCAAGGGCTTTTCCCTACATACCAGGGTGGGGGACATAGAAAGGCTGCCACCCTCTGGCAGTTACCTGCAAAAGCAGCTTTAAAGCCTGTGCTAATGGTCATTTCATAGGAACAAGTACTGCAGAACTGTAAATGAAACCTGCCCTCAAAATGTCTTGAGGGAGGTAACGGACAAAACATTTCAAAATGTGACACATACTTAAAGAGAACACTTTGAAGAACTAAGGGATAATCACAGCTTGAAAAATAAAAAAGACATGCCTTAAAGCTCAATTTCAACGGATTATGTGGCACATTCGAATTCAACCACAGAGAGGTATCAGCTCACACTTGTCAGAATAACCATCAGCAAGAAAACTACAAAACAATAAATGCTGAAGGTGTTGTGGAGAAATGCATACACTCAACTTCAAGTGGGACGTAAGTTGGAAAGGGCCACGAATGAGAACAGAATGGAGGTGCCTTAAAAAGGTAAACATTGAGCTACCATATGATCCAGCAGGCCCACTCCTCGACCTATAATCTAAGAAGAGAGAATTGGAAAGACACAGGCAGGCAAATCTGCATTGCACAGTATTATAATAGCCAAGATAGGGAAGTAACCAAAAAGTCCACCAACAGATGGGTGGACAAAGAAGAACTCTTCCGTGTACAGATGGAATATTCGCTAGTGAAAAAATGAAACAATGCCATTTGCAGCACCATAGATGAGTCTAGACGTACTCACGCCACCTGTAGTAAGTGAGAAAGCAAAAGACACATATCCTGTCATATCCCTTTTAAGAGTTACTTAAAAATTGATACCAATGAAGATATTTCCACAGAGAAAGGCAATCACAGAATCATTAAAAAGCTTATGGTTCACCACATAGAAAGGGATGAGGATTGGATACATTACCATATTGGGTTTAACAGAGATATACATACCACGTGAAATACATAACCACCAAAGACGTACGGAAGACGAGGAGAAGACTACTCAACATTGTGTCATAACCTACATGGGAAAAGGATGGGAGGGAGAATAGATACATGTATATGTGTGACAGACCACATCTTGCACACCTAGAACAAACAAACCATTGTAATCATATTTGCTGGGATAAAAAATAAAAAGTAAATTACAAATATGAACAAGAAGTAATGAGACATAAACTTAAAGGGCTTTTTCCTGGCACATTCCATTCTAATTTACAACCTAGAACACCGCTTCCATTAAGGCTCTCTGTTTCCCTAGTAACCAAATTTGTTTACGGGGAAATGCTGCCACCTAGTGGCCGTTCCCTGCAAGAACAGCTTTAAACTCACAGCTAATGGTCACTTAACATTCACAAGGACTCAGGGCTGTAAAGGACACCTGCCCTAAAAAACTGTGCAGAAGTAGGGAATGGACAATAAAATTCAAAAGAGGCAAATGTTTCAAGAAGAGAGTATGAAGAGTTTAGGTTTACTCACGCTCTTCTTTAAAACAAGGAAAATGGATAAAAGCTCCACCTCAGGGAGTGTTAGACCCATGCAATCTAATCTACAAAAAGTTTCAACTTACACCAGTCGACTCACCATCAGCAAAAAGTCTACAAACAATAAATGCTGAAGGGGATTTAGAGAACTGTGTACCCTCTACCTGCTGGTGAGACGTAAAGGCGTAACAGCCAATGATGAGAACAGAAAGGAGCTGTGTTTAAAAGTAAAAATGGAGGTACCATTCAATCCAGCAGGCGCACCATTGGACCTCTCACCTGAGAAGACAAGAATCGAGAAGACACAGGCCGCAAAAGCTGCAGTGCAGCCTTATTCACAATAGCCAAGACAGTGAAGCAATCAAAATGTCCAACAACAGGTGAGTGGATAAAGAAGAAGTGGTCCATGTACACAGTGGAATATTAGCCATGGAAAACAATGAACCATTGCTCTCTGAGGCACCACAAATGAGTCTGGAGATAATCACGAAATATGAGGTAAGTCGGAAAGCAAAAGACCTATATTCTATGATATGACTTACAGGCGTTATCTAATAACTGACACAAATGAACATATTTCCACAGAGAAAGACACTCACAGACTTAGAAAAAAAAACTGTGCTCATCTAAAAGGAAAAGTGGGGGGAATGGATCAATTAAGATTAGTGTTACTATATGTATACAAACACATATTATATACATATCTCAAAAAGACCGACCATAGAGCAAGGGAGGTCTGCGGAACCCTCAGTAACATTTTACATGGGAAGAGGATCTGTACTTGAATAGACATATATAATGTACAAATGAACCAGATTGTGTACACCGAGGACAGACAATATTCTAAGCTTTACCCCAATTAAGAAAATTTTTAAAACCAAGAAGAATTAATGAGACATAAACTTATGGGGTTTCTCCATGCACATGCCAATGTAATTTACAACCTAGGACACGACTTCCAGAAAGGCTCTGCTGCCCTAGTACCCAGATTGGGGAATGGAGAAATGCTGCCTGCTTGAGGCCACTTCCCAGAACAGCAGCTTTAAACCCATTGCTAAAGGTCACTAAACATTCACCAAATTGCAGTTCGGTAAATGACACCTGCTATCTAAGTAAATTCTGGGGTGGAAAATCGACCAAAAAATTAAAAAGAGGGCAAACCTCCAAGAAGACAATTTCAAGAGTTATACTGTACTCCCAATTGTTTCCTTTTTTTAACAGAAAAGAAAACGGCAGAGAAAAATGATGAGTTTTACGAATTTTCAAAGACATGCAAACTCAAATTACAAAAACCTATCAGCTCACAGCAGCCAGAAGGGCCATTAGCATAAATGCTGCAAACAATAAATGCTGAAGCGATTGTGGAGAAATGCGTACCCTCGATTCTAAGGGGGACGTGGTAAGAGCCACTAATGAAAACACAAAGAAGGTGCTTTGAAAAGGGAAACTCCGTGCTACCAGTCAGTCAATCACACCCACTGCTGGGTCTATCACCTGAGAAAATGAGAATCAAAAAGTCACAGGCTGCCAACCCTGCACTCCAACAATATTTACCATAGCCAACACTTGGAAGCAATGAAAATGTCCATCAACCGAGGAATGCACAAAGTAGAAGTGGTCCACGTACACAGTGGAAATTTACTCCAATAAAAAATAAAAATTAAATTTAAAAATCCAACAAAAGTAAGGAGACATCAGCTTGTCTGGGTTTGTCCGGGCACACTCCACTCTAATTTATACCCGAGAAACCCCACAGGCCGCAAGGGCTTTTCCCTACATACCAGGGTGGGGGACATAGAAAGGCTGCCACCCTCTGGCAGTTACCTGCAAAAGCAGCTTTAAAGCCTGTGCTAATGGTCATTTCATAGGAACAAGTACTGCAGAACTGTAAATGAAACCTGCCCTCAAAATGTCTTGAGGGAGGTAACGGACAAAACATTTCAAAATGTGACACATACTTAAAGAGAACACTTTGAAGAACTAAGGGATAATCACAGCTTGAAAAATAAAAAAGACATGCCTTAAAGCTCAATTTCAACGGATTATGTGGCACATTCGAATTCAACCACAGAGAGGTATCAGCTCACACTTGTCAGAATAACCATCAGCAAGAAAACTACAAAACAATAAATGCTGAAGGTGTTGTGGAGAAATGCATACACTCAACTTCAAGTGGGACGTAAGTTGGAAAGGGCCACGAATGAGAACAGAATGGAGGTGCCTTAAAAAGGTAAACATTGAGCTACCATATGATCCAGCAGGCCCACTCCTCGACCTATAATCTAAGAAGAGAGAATTGGAAAGACACAGGCAGGCAAATCTGCATTGCACAGTATTATAATAGCCAAGATAGGGAAGTAACCAAAAAGTCCACCAACAGATGGGTGGACAAAGAAGAACTCTTCCGTGTACAGATGGAATATTCGCTAGTGAAAAAATGAAACAATGCCATTTGCAGCACCATAGATGAGTCTAGACGTACTCACGCCACCTGTAGTAAGTGAGAAAGCAAAAGACACATATCCTGTCATATCCCTTTTAAGAGTTACTTAAAAATTGATACCAATGAAGATATTTCCACAGAGAAAGGCAATCACAGAATCATTAAAAAACTTATGGTTCACCACATAGAAAGGGATGAGGATTGGATACATTACCATATTGGGTTTAACAGAGATATACATACCACGTGAAATACATAACCACCAAAGACGTACGGAAGACGAGGAGAAGACTACTCAACATTGTGTCATAACCTACATGGGAAAAGGATGGGAGGGAGAATAGATACATGTATATGTGTGAAAGAACCACATCTTGCACACCTAGAACAAACAAACCATTGTAATCATATTTGCTGGGATAAAAAATAAAAAGTAAATTACAAATATGAACAAGAAGTAATGAGACATAAACTTAAAGGGCTTTTTCCTGGCACATTCCATTCTAATTTACAACCTAGAACACCGCTTCCATTAAGGCTCTCTGTTTCCCTAGTAACCAAATTTGTTTACGGGGAAATGCTGCCACCTAGTGGCCGTTCCCTGCAAGAACAGCTTTAAACTCACAGCTAATGGTCACTTAACATTCACAAGGACTCAGGGCTGTAAAGGACACCTGCCCTAAAAAACTGTGCAGAAGTAGGGAATGGACAATAAAATTCAAAAGAGGCAAATGTTTCAAGAAGAGAGCATGAAGAGTTTAGGTTTACTCACGCTCTTCTTTAAAACAAGGAAAATGGATAAAAGCTCCACCTCAGGGAGTGTTAGACCCATGCAATCTAATCTACAAAAAGTTTCAACTTACACCAGTCGACTCACCATCAGCAAAAAGTCTACAAACAATAAATGCTGAAGGGGATTTAGAGAACTGTGTACCCTCTACCTGCTGGTGAGACGTAAAGGCGTAACAGCCAATGATGAGAACAGAAAGGAGCTGTGTTTAAAAGTAAAAATGGAGGTACCATTCAATCCAGCAGGCGCACCATTGGACCTCTCACCTGAGAAGACAAGAATCGAGAAGACACAGGCCGCAAAAGCTGCAGTGCAGCCTTATTCACAATAGCCAAGACAGTGAAGCAATCAAAATGTCCAACAACAGGTGAGTGGATAAAGAAGAAGTGGTCCATGTACACAGTGGAATATTAGCCATGGAAAACAATGAACCATTGCTCTCTGAGGCACCACAAATGAGTCTGGAGATAATCACGAAATATGAGGTAAGTCGGAAAGCAAAAGACCTATATTCTATGATATGACTTACAGGCGTTATCTAATAACTGACACAAATGAACATATTTCCACAGAGAAAGACACTCACAGACTTAGAAAAAAAAACTGTGCTCATCTAAAAGGAAAAGTGGGGGGAATGGATCAATTAAGATTAGTGTTACTATATGTATACAAACACATATTATATACATATCTCAAAAAGACCGACCATAGAGCAAGGGAGGTCTGCGGAACCCTCAGTAACATTTTACATGGGAAGAGGATCTGTACTTGAATAGACATATATAATGTACAAATGAACCAGATTGTGTACACCGAGGACAGACAATATTCTAAGCTTTACCCCAATTAAGAAAATTTTTAAAACCAAGAAGAATTAATGAGACATAAACTTATGGGGTTTCTCCATGCACATGCCAATGTAATTTACAACCTAGGACACGACTTCCAGAAAGGCTCTGCTGCCCTAGTACCCAGATTGGGGAATGGAGAAATGCTGCCTGCTTGAGGCCACTTCCCAGAACAGCAGCTTTAAACCCATTGCTAAAGGTCACTAAACATTCACCAAATTGCAGTTCGGTAAATGACACCTGCTATCTAAGTAAATTCTGGGGTGGAAAATCGACCAAAAAATTAAAAAGAGGGCAAACCTCCAAGAAGACAATTTCAAGAGTTATACTGTACTCCCAATTGTTTCCTTTTTTTAACAGAAAAGAAAACGGCAGAGAAAAATGATGAGTTTTACGAATTTTCAAAGACATGCAAACTCAAATTACAAAAACCTATCAGCTCACAGCAGCCAGAAGGGCCATTAGCATAAATGCTGCAAACAATAAATGCTGAAGCGATTGTGGAGAAATGCGTACCCTCGATTCTAAGGGGGACGTGGTAAGAGCCACTAATGAAAACACAAAGAAGGTGCTTTGAAAAGGGAAACTCCGTGCTACCAGTCAGTCAATCACACCCACTGCTGGGTCTATCACCTGAGAAAATGAGAATCAAAAAGTCACAGGCTGCCAACCCTGCACTCCAACAATATTTACCATAGCCAACACTTGGAAGCAATGAAAATGTCCATCAACCGAGGAATGCACAAAGTAGAAGTGGTCCACGTACACAGTGGAAATTTACTCCAATAAAAAATAAAAATTAAATTTAAAAATCCAACAAAAGTAAGGAGACATCAGCTTGTCTGGGTTTGTCCGGGCACACTCCACTCTAATTTATACCCGAGAAACCCCACAGGCCGCAAGGGCTTTTCCCTACATACCAGGGTGGGGGACATAGAAAGGCTGCCACCCTCTGGCAGTTACCTGCAAAAGCAGCTTTAAAGCCTGTGCTAATGGTCATTTCATAGGAACAAGTACTGCAGAACTGTAAATGAAACCTGCCCTCAAAATGTCTTGAGGGAGGTAACGGACAAAACATTTCAAAATGTGACACATACTTAAAGAGAACACTTTGAAGAACTAAGGGATAATCACAGCTTGAAAAATAAAAAAGACATGCCTTAAAGCTCAATTTCAACGGATTATGTGGCACATTCGAATTCAACCACAGAGAGGTATCAGCTCACACTTGTCAGAATAACCATCAGCAAGAAAACTACAAAACAATAAATGCTGAAGGTGTTGTGGAGAAATGCATACACTCAACTTCAAGTGGGACGTAAGTTGGAAAGGGCCACGAATGAGAACAGAATGGAGGTGCCTTAAAAAGGTAAACATTGAGCTACCATATGATCCAGCAGGCCCACTCCTCGACCTATAATCTAAGAAGAGAGAATTGGAAAGACACAGGCAGGCAAATCTGCATTGCACAGTATTATAATAGCCAAGATAGGGAAGTAACCAAAAAGTCCACCAACAGATGGGTGGACAAAGAAGAACTCTTCCGTGTACAGATGGAATATTCGCTAGTGAAAAAATGAAACAATGCCATTTGCAGCACCATAGATGAGTCTAGACGTACTCACGCCACCTGTAGTAAGTGAGAAAGCAAAAGACACATATCCTGTCATATCCCTTTTAAGAGTTACTTAAAAATTGATACCAATGAAGATATTTCCACAGAGAAAGGCAATCACAGAATCATTAAAAAACTTATGGTTCACCACATAGAAAGGGATGAGGATTGGATACATTACCATATTGGGTTTAACAGAGATATACATACCACGTGAAATACATAACCACCAAAGACGTACGGAAGACGAGGAGAAGACTACTCAACATTGTGTCATAACCTACATGGGAAAAGGATGGGAGGGAGAATAGATACATGTATATGTGTGAAAGAACCACATCTTGCACACCTAGAACAAACAAACCATTGTAATCATATTTGCTGGGATAAAAAATAAAAAGTAAATTACAAATATGAACAAGAAGTAATGAGACATAAACTTAAAGGGCTTTTTCCTGGCACATTCCATTCTAATTTACAACCTAGAACACCGCTTCCATTAAGGCTCTCTGTTTCCCTAGTAACCAAATTTGTTTACGGGGAAATGCTGCCACCTAGTGGCCGTTCCCTGCAAGAACAGCTTTAAACTCACAGCTAATGGTCACTTAACATTCACAAGGACTCAGGGCTGTAAAGGACACCTGCCCTAAAAAACTGTGCAGAAGTAGGGAATGGACAATAAAATTCAAAAGAGGCAAATGTTTCAAGAAGAGAGTATGAAGAGTTTAGGTTTACTCACGCTCTTCTTTAAAACAAGGAAAATGGATAAAAGCTCCACCTCAGGGAGTGTTAGACCCATGCAATCTAATCTACAAAAAGTTTCAACTTACACCAGTCGACTCACCATCAGCAAAAAGTCTACAAACAATAAATGCTGAAGGGGATTTAGAGAACTGTGTACCCTCTACCTGCTGGTGAGACGTAAAGGCGTAACAGCCAATGATGAGAACAGAAAGGAGCTGTGTTTAAAAGTAAAAATGGAGGTACCATTCAATCCAGCAGGCGCACCATTGGACCTCTCACCTGAGAAGACAAGAATCGAGAAGACACAGGCCGCAAAAGCTGCAGTGCAGCCTTATTCACAATAGCCAAGACAGTGAAGCAATCAAAATGTCCAACAACAGGTGAGTGGATAAAGAAGAAGTGGTCCATGTACACAGTGGAATATTAGCCATGGAAAACAATGAACCATTGCTCTCTGAGGCACCACAAATGAGTCTGGAGATAATCACGAAATATGAGGTAAGTCGGAAAGCAAAAGACCTATATTCTATGATATGACTTACAGGCGTTATCTAATAACTGACACAAATGAACATATTTCCACAGAGAAAGACACTCACAGACTTAGAAAAAAAAACTGTGCTCATCTAAAAGGAAAAGTGGGGGGAATGGATCAATTAAGATTAGTGTTACTATATGTATACAAACACATATTATATACATATCTCAAAAAGACCGACCATAGAGCAAGGGAGGTCTGCGGAACCCTCAGTAACATTTTACATGGGAAGAGGATCTGTACTTGAATAGACATATATAATGTACAAATGAACCAGATTGTGTACACCGAGGACAGACAATATTCTAAGCTTTACCCCAATTAAGAAAATTTTTAAAACCAAGAAGAATTAATGAGACATAAACTTATGGGGTTTCTCCATGCACATGCCAATGTAATTTACAACCTAGGACACGACTTCCAGAAAGGCTCTGCTGCCCTAGTACCCAGATTGGGGAATGGAGAAATGCTGCCTGCTTGAGGCCACTTCCCAGAACAGCAGCTTTAAACCCATTGCTAAAGGTCACTAAACATTCACCAAATTGCAGTTCGGTAAATGACACCTGCTATCTAAGTAAATTCTGGGGTGGAAAATCGACCAAAAAATTAAAAAGAGGGCAAACCTCCAAGAAGACAATTTCAAGAGTTATACTGTACTCCCAATTGTTTCCTTTTTTTAACAGAAAAGAAAACGGCAGAGAAAAATGATGAGTTTTACGAATTTTCAAAGACATGCAAACTCAAATTACAAAAACCTATCAGCTCACAGCAGCCAGAAGGGCCATTAGCATAAATGCTGCAAACAATAAATGCTGAAGCGATTGTGGAGAAATGCGTACCCTCGATTCTAAGGGGGACGTGGTAAGAGCCACTAATGAAAACACAAAGAAGGTGCTTTGAAAAGGGAAACTCCGTGCTACCAGTCAGTCAATCACACCCACTGCTGGGTCTATCACCTGAGAAAATGAGAATCAAAAAGTCACAGGCTGCCAACCCTGCACTCCAACAATATTTACCATAGCCAACACTTGGAAGCAATGAAAATGTCCATCAACCGAGGAATGCACAAAGTAGAAGTGGTCCACGTACACAGTGGAAATTTACTCCAATAAAAAATAAAAATTAAATTTAAAAATCCAACAAAAGTAAGGAGACATCAGCTTGTCTGGGTTTGTCCGGGCACACTCCACTCTAATTTATACCCGAGAAACCCCACAGGCCGCAAGGGCTTTTCCCTACATACCAGGGTGGGGGACATAGAAAGGCTGCCACCCTCTGGCAGTTACCTGCAAAAGCAGCTTTAAAGCCTGTGCTAATGGTCATTTCATAGGAACAAGTACTGCAGAACTGTAAATGAAACCTGCCCTCAAAATGTCTTGAGGGAGGTAACGGACAAAACATTTCAAAATGTGACACATACTTAAAGAGAACACTTTGAAGAACTAAGGGATAATCACAGCTTGAAAAATAAAAAAGACATGCCTTAAAGCTCAATTTCAACGGATTATGTGGCACATTCGAATTCAACCACAGAGAGGTATCAGCTCACACTTGTCAGAATAACCATCAGCAAGAAAACTACAAAACAATAAATGCTGAAGGTGTTGTGGAGAAATGCATACACTCAACTTCAAGTGGGACGTAAGTTGGAAAGGGCCACGAATGAGAACAGAATGGAGGTGCCTTAAAAAGGTAAACATTGAGCTACCATATGATCCAGCAGGCCCACTCCTCGACCTATAATCTAAGAAGAGAGAATTGGAAAGACACAGGCAGGCAAATCTGCATTGCACAGTATTATAATAGCCAAGATAGGGAAGTAACCAAAAAGTCCACCAACAGATGGGTGGACAAAGAAGAACTCTTCCGTGTACAGATGGAATATTCGCTAGTGAAAAAATGAAACAATGCCATTTGCAGCACCATAGATGAGTCTAGACGTACTCACGCCACCTGTAGTAAGTGAGAAAGCAAAAGACACATATCCTGTCATATCCCTTTTAAGAGTTACTTAAAAATTGATACCAATGAAGATATTTCCACAGAGAAAGGCAATCACAGAATCATTAAAAAACTTATGGTTCACCACATAGAAAGGGATGAGGATTGGATACATTACCATATTGGGTTTAACAGAGATATACATACCACGTGAAATACATAACCACCAAAGACGTACGGAAGACGAGGAGAAGACTACTCAACATTGTGTCATAACCTACATGGGAAAAGGATGGGAGGGAGAATAGATACATGTATATGTGTGAAAGAACCACATCTTGCACACCTAGAACAAACAAACCATTGTAATCATATTTGCTGGGATAAAAAATAAAAAGTAAATTACAAATATGAACAAGAAGTAATGAGACATAAACTTAAAGGGCTTTTTCCTGGCACATTCCATTCTAATTTACAACCTAGAACACCGCTTCCATTAAGGCTCTCTGTTTCCCTAGTAACCAAATTTGTTTACGGGGAAATGCTGCCACCTAGTGGCCGTTCCCTGCAAGAACAGCTTTAAACTCACAGCTAATGGTCACTTAACATTCACAAGGACTCAGGGCTGTAAAGGACACCTGCCCTAAAAAACTGTGCAGAAGTAGGGAATGGACAATAAAATTCAAAAGAGGCAAATGTTTCAAGAAGAGAGCATGAAGAGTTTAGGTTTACTCACGCTCTTCTTTAAAACAAGGAAAATGGATAAAAGCTCCACCTCAGGGAGTGTTAGACCCATGCAATCTAATCTACAAAAAGTTTCAACTTACACCAGTCGACTCACCATCAGCAAAAAGTCTACAAACAATAAATGCTGAAGGGGATTTAGAGAACTGTGTACCCTCTACCTGCTGGTGAGACGTAAAGGCGTAACAGCCAATGATGAGAACAGAAAGGAGCTGTGTTTAAAAGTAAAAATGGAGGTACCATTCAATCCAGCAGGCGCACCATTGGACCTCTCACCTGAGAAGACAAGAATCGAGAAGACACAGGCCGCAAAAGCTGCAGTGCAGCCTTATTCACAATAGCCAAGACAGTGAAGCAATCAAAATGTCCAACAACAGGTGAGTGGATAAAGAAGAAGTGGTCCATGTACACAGTGGAATATTAGCCATGGAAAACAATGAACCATTGCTCTCTGAGGCACCACAAATGAGTCTGGAGATAATCACGAAATATGAGGTAAGTCGGAAAGCAAAAGACCTATATTCTATGATATGACTTACAGGCGTTATCTAATAACTGACACAAATGAACATATTTCCACAGAGAAAGACACTCACAGACTTAGAAAAAAAAACTGTGCTCATCTAAAAGGAAAAGTGGGGGGAATGGATCAATTAAGATTAGTGTTACTATATGTATACAAACACATATTATATACATATCTCAAAAAGACCGACCATAGAGCAAGGGAGGTCTGCGGAACCCTCAGTAACATTTTACATGGGAAGAGGATCTGTACTTGAATAGACATATATAATGTACAAATGAACCAGATTGTGTACACCGAGGACAGACAATATTCTAAGCTTTACCCCAATTAAGAAAATTTTTAAAACCAAGAAGAATTAATGAGACATAAACTTATGGGGTTTCTCCATGCACATGCCAATGTAATTTACAACCTAGGACACGACTTCCAGAAAGGCTCTGCTGCCCTAGTACCCAGATTGGGGAATGGAGAAATGCTGCCTGCTTGAGGCCACTTCCCAGAACAGCAGCTTTAAACCCATTGCTAAAGGTCACTAAACATTCACCAAATTGCAGTTCGGTAAATGACACCTGCTATCTAAGTAAATTCTGGGGTGGAAAATCGACCAAAAAATTAAAAAGAGGGCAAACCTCCAAGAAGACAATTTCAAGAGTTATACTGTACTCCCAATTGTTTCCTTTTTTTAACAGAAAAGAAAACGGCAGAGAAAAATGATGAGTTTTACGAATTTTCAAAGACATGCAAACTCAAATTACAAAAACCTATCAGCTCACAGCAGCCAGAAGGGCCATTAGCATAAATGCTGCAAACAATAAATGCTGAAGCGATTGTGGAGAAATGCGTACCCTCGATTCTAAGGGGGACGTGGTAAGAGCCACTAATGAAAACACAAAGAAGGTGCTTTGAAAAGGGAAACTCCGTGCTACCAGTCAGTCAATCACACCCACTGCTGGGTCTATCACCTGAGAAAATGAGAATCAAAAAGTCACAGGCTGCCAACCCTGCACTCCAACAATATTTACCATAGCCAACACTTGGAAGCAATGAAAATGTCCATCAACCGAGGAATGCACAAAGTAGAAGTGGTCCACGTACACAGTGGAAATTTACTCCAATAAAAAATAAAAATTAAATTTAAAAATCCAACAAAAGTAAGGAGACATCAGCTTGTCTGGGTTTGTCCGGGCACACTCCACTCTAATTTATACCCGAGAAACCCCACAGGCCGCAAGGGCTTTTCCCTACATACCAGGGTGGGGGACATAGAAAGGCTGCCACCCTCTGGCAGTTACCTGCAAAAGCAGCTTTAAAGCCTGTGCTAATGGTCATTTCATAGGAACAAGTACTGCAGAACTGTAAATGAAACCTGCCCTCAAAATGTCTTGAGGGAGGTAACGGACAAAACATTTCAAAATGTGACACATACTTAAAGAGAACACTTTGAAGAACTAAGGGATAATCACAGCTTGAAAAATAAAAAAGACATGCCTTAAAGCTCAATTTCAACGGATTATGTGGCACATTCGAATTCAACCACAGAGAGGTATCAGCTCACACTTGTCAGAATAACCATCAGCAAGAAAACTACAAAACAATAAATGCTGAAGGTGTTGTGGAGAAATGCATACACTCAACTTCAAGTGGGACGTAAGTTGGAAAGGGCCACGAATGAGAACAGAATGGAGGTGCCTTAAAAAGGTAAACATTGAGCTACCATATGATCCAGCAGGCCCACTCCTCGACCTATAATCTAAGAAGAGAGAATTGGAAAGACACAGGCAGGCAAATCTGCATTGCACAGTATTATAATAGCCAAGATAGGGAAGTAACCAAAAAGTCCACCAACAGATGGGTGGACAAAGAAGAACTCTTCCGTGTACAGATGGAATATTCGCTAGTGAAAAAATGAAACAATGCCATTTGCAGCACCATAGATGAGTCTAGACGTACTCACGCCACCTGTAGTAAGTGAGAAAGCAAAAGACACATATCCTGTCATATCCCTTTTAAGAGTTACTTAAAAATTGATACCAATGAAGATATTTCCACAGAGAAAGGCAATCACAGAATCATTAAAAAACTTATGGTTCACCACATAGAAAGGGATGAGGATTGGATACATTACCATATTGGGTTTAACAGAGATATACATACCACGTGAAATACATAACCACCAAAGACGTACGGAAGACGAGGAGAAGACTACTCAACATTGTGTCATAACCTACATGGGAAAAGGATGGGAGGGAGAATAGATACATGTATATGTGTGAAAGAACCACATCTTGCACACCTAGAACAAACAAACCATTGTAATCATATTTGCTGGGATAAAAAATAAAAAGTAAATTACAAATATGAACAAGAAGTAATGAGACATAAACTTAAAGGGCTTTTTCCTGGCACATTCCATTCTAATTTACAACCTAGAACACCGCTTCCATTAAGGCTCTCTGTTTCCCTAGTAACCAAATTTGTTTACGGGGAAATGCTGCCACCTAGTGGCCGTTCCCTGCAAGAACAGCTTTAAACTCACAGCTAATGGTCACTTAACATTCACAAGGACTCAGGGCTGTAAAGGACACCTGCCCTAAAAAACTGTGCAGAAGTAGGGAATGGACAATAAAATTCAAAAGAGGCAAATGTTTCAAGAAGAGAGTATGAAGAGTTTAGGTTTACTCACGCTCTTCTTTAAAACAAGGAAAATGGATAAAAGCTCCACCTCAGGGAGTGTTAGACCCATGCAATCTAATCTACAAAAAGTTTCAACTTACACCAGTCGACTCACCATCAGCAAAAAGTCTACAAACAATAAATGCTGAAGGGGATTTAGAGAACTGTGTACCCTCTACCTGCTGGTGAGACGTAAAGGCGTAACAGCCAATGATGAGAACAGAAAGGAGCTGTGTTTAAAAGTAAAAATGGAGGTACCATTCAATCCAGCAGGCGCACCATTGGACCTCTCACCTGAGAAGACAAGAATCGAGAAGACACAGGCCGCAAAAGCTGCAGTGCAGCCTTATTCACAATAGCCAAGACAGTGAAGCAATCAAAATGTCCAACAACAGGTGAGTGGATAAAGAAGAAGTGGTCCATGTACACAGTGGAATATTAGCCATGGAAAACAATGAACCATTGCTCTCTGAGGCACCACAAATGAGTCTGGAGATAATCACGAAATATGAGGTAAGTCGGAAAGCAAAAGACCTATATTCTATGATATGACTTACAGGCGTTATCTAATAACTGACACAAATGAACATATTTCCACAGAGAAAGACACTCACAGACTTAGAAAAAAAAACTGTGCTCATCTAAAAGGAAAAGTGGGGGGAATGGATCAATTAAGATTAGTGTTACTATATGTATACAAACACATATTATATACATATCTCAAAAAGACCGACCATAGAGCAAGGGAGGTCTGCGGAACCCTCAGTAACATTTTACATGGGAAGAGGATCTGTACTTGAATAGACATATATAATGTACAAATGAACCAGATTGTGTACACCGAGGACAGACAATATTCTAAGCTTTACCCCAATTAAGAAAATTTTTAAAACCAAGAAGAA
The DNA here is from genome assembly GCF_028023285.1 of Balaenoptera ricei. Taxonomy (NCBI): domain Eukaryota; kingdom Metazoa; phylum Chordata; class Mammalia; order Artiodactyla; family Balaenopteridae; genus Balaenoptera; species Balaenoptera ricei. Next base: position 138,002,585 of record NC_082641.1, on the reverse strand, counting down.
TTAATGAGACATAAACTTATGGGGTTTCTCCATGCACATGCCAATGTAATTTACAACCTAGGACACGACTTCCAGAAAGGCTCTGCTGCCCTAGTACCCAGATTGGGGAATGGAGAAATGCTGCCTGCTTGAGGCCACTTCCCAGAACAGCAGCTTTAAACCCATTGCTAAAGGTCACTAAACATTCACCAAATTGCAGTTCGGTAAATGACACCTGCTATCTAAGTAAATTCTGGGGTGGAAAATCGACCAAAAAATTAAAAAGAGGGCAAACCTCCAAGAAGACAATTTCAAGAGTTATACTGTACTCCCAATTGTTTCCTTTTTTTAACAGAAAAGAAAACGGCAGAGAAAAATGATGAGTTTTACGAATTTTCAAAGACATGCAAACTCAAATTACAAAAACCTATCAGCTCACAGCAGCCAGAAGGGCCATTAGCATAAATGCTGCAAACAATAAATGCTGAAGCGATTGTGGAGAAATGCGTACCCTCGATTCTAAGGGGGACGTGGTAAGAGCCACTAATGAAAACACAAAGAAGGTGCTTTGAAAAGGGAAACTCCGTGCTACCAGTCAGTCAATCACACCCACTGCTGGGTCTATCACCTGAGAAAATGAGAATCAAAAAGTCACAGGCTGCCAATCCTGCACTCCAACAATATTTACCATAGCCAACACTTGGAAGCAATGAAAATGTCCATCAACCGAGGAATGCACAAAGTAGAAGTGGTCCACGTACACAGTGGAAATTTACTCCAATAAAAAATAAAAATTAAATTTAAAAATCCAACAAAAGTAAGGAGACATCAGCTTGTCTGGGTTTGTCCGGGCACACTCCACTCTAATTTATACCCGAGAAACCCCACAGGCCGCAAGGGCTTTTCCCTACATACCAGGGTGGGGGACATAGAAAGGCTGCCACCCTCTGGCAGTTACCTGCAAAAGCAGCTTTAAAGCCTGTGCTAATGGTCATTTCATAGGAACAAGTACTGCAGAACTGTAAATGAAACCTGCCCTCAAAATGTCTTGAGGGAGGTAACGGACAAAACATTTCAAAATGTGACACATACTTAAAGAGAACACTTTGAAGAACTAAGGGATAATCACAGCTTGAAAAATAAAAAAGACATGCCTTAAAGCTCAATTTCAACGGATTATGTGGCACATTCGAATTCAACCACAGAGAGGTATCAGCTCACACTTGTCAGAATAACCATCAGCAAGAAAACTACAAAACAATAAATGCTGAAGGTGTTGTGGAGAAATGCATACACTCAACTTCAAGTGGGACGTAAGTTGGAAAGGGCCACGAATGAGAACAGAATGGAGGTGCCTTAAAAAGGTAAACATTGAGCTACCATATGATCCAGCAGGCCCACTCCTCGACCTATAATCTAAGAAGAGAGAATTGGAAAGACACAGGCAGGCAAATCTGCATTGCACAGTATTATAATAGCCAAGATAGGGGAGTAACCAAAAAGTCCACCAACAGATGGGTGGACAAAGAAGAACTCTTCCGTGTACAGATGGAATATTCGCTAGTGAAAAAATGAAACAATGCCATTTGCAGCACCATAGATGAGTCTAGACGTACTCACGCCACCTGTAGTAAGTGAGAAAGCAAAAGACACATATCCTGTCATATCCCTTTTAAGAGTTACTTAAAAATTGATACCAATGAAGATATTTCCACAGAGAAAGGCAATCACAGAATCATTAAAAAACTTATGGTTCACCACATAGAAAGGGATGAGGATTGGATACATTACCATATTGGGTTTAACAGAGATATACATACCACGTGAAATACATAACCACCAAAGACGTACGGAAGACGAGGAGAAGACTACTCAACATTGTGTCATAACCTACATGGGAAAAGGATGGGAGGGAGAATAGATACATGTATATGTGTGAAAGAACCACATCTTGCACACCTAGAACAAACAAACCATTGTAATCATATTTGCTGGGATAAAAAATAAAAAGTAAATTACAAATATGAACAAGAAGTAATGAGACATAAACTTAAAGGGCTTTTTCCTGGCACATTCCATTCTAATTTACAACCTAGAACACCGCTTCCATTAAGGCTCTCTGTTTCCCTAGTAACCAAATTTGTTTACGGGGAAATGCTGCCACCTAGTGGCCGTTCCCTGCAAGAACAGCTTTAAACTCACAGCTAATGGTCACTTAACATTCACAAGGACTCAGGGCTGTAAAGGACACCTGCCCTAAAAAACTGTGCAGAAGTAGGGAATGGACAATAAAATTCAAAAGAGGCAAATGTTTCAAGAAGAGAGTATGAAGAGTTTAGGTTTACTCACGCTCTTCTTTAAAACAAGGAAAATGGATAAAAGCTCCACCTCAGGGAGTGTTAGACCCATGCAATCTAATCTACAAAAAGTTTCAACTTACACCAGTCGACTCACCATCAGCAAAAAGTCTACAAACAATAAATGCTGAAGGGGATTTAGAGAACTGTGTACCCTCTACCTGCTGGTGAGACGTAAAGGCGTAACAGCCAATGATGAGAACAGAAAGGAGCTGTGTTTAAAAGTAAAAATGGAGGTACCATTCAATCCAGCAGGCGCACCATTGGACCTCTCACCTGAGAAGACAAGAATCGAGAAGACACAGGCCGCAAAAGCTGCAGTGCAGCCTTATTCACAATAGCCAAGACAGTGAAGCAATCAAAATGTCCAACAACAGGTGAGTGGATAAAGAAGAAGTGGTCCATGTACACAGTGGAATATTAGCCATGGAAAACAATGAACCATTGCTCTCTGAGGCACCACAAATGAGTCTGGAGATAATCACGAAATATGAGGTAAGTCGGAAAGCAAAAGACCTATATTCTATGATATGACTTACAGGCGTTATCTAATAACTGACACAAATGAACATATTTCCACAGAGAAAGACACTCACAGACTTAGAAAAAAAAACTGTGCTCATCTAAAAGGAAAAGTGGGGGGAATGGATCAATTAAGATTAGTGTTACTATATGTATACAAACACATATTATATACATATCTCAAAAAGACCGACCATAGAGCAAGGGAGGTCTGCGGAACCCTCAGTAACATTTTACATGGGAAGAGGATCTGTACTTGAATAGACATATATAATGTACAAATGAACCAGATTGTGTACACCTAGGACAGACAATATTCTAAGCTTTACCCCAATTAAGAAAATTTTTAAAACCAAGAAGAATTAATGAGACATAAACTTATGGGGTTTCTCCATGCACATGCCAATGTAATTTACAACCTAGGACACGACTTCCAGAAAGGCTCTGCTGCCCTAGTACCCAGATTGGGGAATGGAGAAATGCTGCCTGCTTGAGGCCACTTCCCAGAACAGCAGCTTTAAACCCATTGCTAAAGGTCACTAAACATTCACCAAATTGCAGTTCGGTAAATGACACCTGCTATCTAAGTAAATTCTGGGGTGGAAAATCGACCAAAAAATTAAAAAGAGGGCAAACCTCCAAGAAGACAATTTCAAGAGTTATACTGTATTCCCAATTGTTTCCTTTTTTTAACAGAAAAGAAAACGGCAGAGAAAAATGATGAGTTTTACGAATTTTCAAAGACATGCAAACTCAAATTACAAAAACCTATCAGCTCACAGCAGCCAGAAGGGCCATTAGCATAAATGCTGCAAACAATAAATGCTGAAGCGATTGTGGAGAAATGCGTACCCTCGATTCTAAGGGGGACGTGGTAAGAGCCACTAATGAAAACACAAAGAAGGTGCTTTGAAAAGGGAAACTCCGTGCTACCAGTCAGTCAATCACACCCACTGCTGGGTCTATCACCTGAGAAAATGAGAATCAAAAAGTCACAGGCTGCCAATCCTGCACTCCAACAATATTTACCATAGCCAACACTTGGAAGCAATGAAAATGTCCATCAACCGAGGAATGCACAAAGTAGAAGTGGTCCACGTACACAGTGGAAATTTACTCCAATAAAAAATAAAAATTAAATTTAAAAATCCAACAAAAGTAAGGAGACATCAGCTTGTCTGGGTTTGTCCGGGCACACTCCACTCTAATTTATACCCGAGAAACCCCACAGGCCGCAAGGGCTTTTCCCTAGATACCAGGGTGGGGGACATAGAAAGGCTGCCACCCTCTGGCAGTTACCTGCAAAAGCAGCTTTAAAGCCTGTGCTAATGGTCATTTCATAGGAACAAGTACTGCAGAACTGTAAATGAAACCTGCCCTCAAAATGTCTTGAGGGAGGTAACGGACAAAACATTTCAAAATGTGACACATACTTAAAGAGAACACTTTGAAGAACTAAGGGATAATCACAGCTTGAAAAATAAAAAAGACATGCCTTAAAGCTCAATTTCAACGGATTATGTGGCACATTCGAATTCAACCACAGAGAGGTATCAGCTCACACTTGTCAGAATAACCATCAGCAAGAAAACTACAAAACAATAAATGCTGAAGGTGTTGTGGAGAAATGCATACACTCAACTTCAAGTGGGACGTAAGTTGGAAAGGGCCACGAATGAGAACAGAATGGAGGTGCCTTAAAAAGGTAAACATTGAGCTACCATATGATCCAGCAGGCCCACTCCTCGACCTATAATCTAAGAAGAGAGAATTGGAAAGACACAGGCAGGCAAATCTGCATTGCACAGTATTACAATAGCCAAGATAGGGAAGTAACCAAAAAGTCCACCAACAGATGGGTGGACAAAGAAGAACTCTTCCGTGTACAGATGGAATATTCGCTAGTGAAAAAATGAAACAATGCCATTTGCAGCACCATAGATGAGTCTAGACGTACTCACGCCACCTGTAGTAAGTGAGAAAGCAAAAGACACATATCCTATCATATCCCTTTTAAGAGTTACTTAAAAATTGATACCAATGAAGATATTTCCACAGAGAAAGGCAATCACAGAATCGTTAAAAAGCTTATGGTTCACCACATAGAAAGGGATGAGGATTGGATACATTACCACATTGGGGTTAACAGAGATATACAAACCATGTGAAATACATAACCACCAAAGACGTACGGAAGACGAGGAGAAGACTACTCAACATTGTGTCATAACCTACGTGGGAAAAGGATGGGAGGGAGAATAGATACATGTATATGTGTGAAAGAACCACATCTTGCACACCTAGAACAAACAAACCATTGTAATCATATTTGCTGGGATAAAAAATAAAAAGTAAATTACAAATATGAACAAGAAGTAATGAGACATAAACTTAAAGGGCTTTTTCCTGGCACATTCCATTCTAATTTACAACCTAGAACACCGCTTCCATTAAGGCTCTCTGTTTCCCTAGTAACCAAATTTGTTTACGGGGAAATGCTGCCACCTAGTGGCCGTTTCCTGCAAGAACAGCTTTAAACTCACAGCTAATGGTCACTTAACATTCACAAGGACTCAGGGCTGTAAAGGACACCTGCCCTAAAAAACTGTGCAGAAGTAGGGAATGGACAATAAAATTCAAAAGAGGCAAATGTTTCAAGAAGAGAGTATGAAGAGTTTAGGTTTACTCACGCTCTTCTTTAAAACAAGGAAAATGGACAAAAGCTCAACCTCAGGGAGTGTTAGACCCATGCAATCTAATCTACAAAAAGTTTCAACTTACACCAGTCGACTCACCATCAGCAAAAAGTCTACAAACAATAAATGCTGAAGGGGATTTAGAGAACTGTGTACCCTCTACCTGCTGGTGAGACGTAAAGGCGTAACAGCCAATGATGAGAACAGAAAGGAGCTGTGTTTAAAAGTAAAAATGGAGGTACCATTCAATCCAGCAGGCGCACCATTGGACCTCTCACCTGAGAAGACAAGAATCGAGAAGACACAGGCCGCAAAAGCTGCAGTGCAGCCTTATTCACAATAGCCAAGACAGTGAAGCAATCAAAATGTCCAACAACAGGTGAGTGGATAAAGAAGAAGTGGTCCATGTACACAGTGGAATATTAGCCATGGAAAACAATGAACCATTGCTCTCTGAGGCACCACAAATGAGTCTGGAGATAATCACGAAATATGAGGTAAGTCGGAAAGCAAAAGACCTATATTCTATGATATGACTTACAGGCGTTATCTAATAACTGACACAAATGAACATATTTCCACAGAGAAAGACACTCACAGACTTAGAAAACAAACTATGCTCATCTAAAAGGAAAAGTGGGGGGAATGGATCAATTAAGATTAGTGTTACTATATGTATACAAACACATATTATATACATATCTCAAAAAGACCGACCATAGAGCAAGGGAGGTCTGCGGAACCCTCAGTAACATTTTACATGGGAAGAGGATCTGTACTTGAATAGACATATAGAATGTACAAATGAACCAGATTGTGTACACCTAGGACAGACAATATTCTAAGCTTTACCCCAATTAAGAAAATTTTTAAAACCAAGAAGAATTAATGAGACATAAACTTATGGGGTTTCTCCATGCACATGCCAATGTAATTTACAACCTAGGACACGACTTCCAGAAAGGCTCTGCTGCCCTAGTACCCAGATTGGGGAATGGAGAAATGCTGCCTGCTTGAGGCCACTTCCCAGAACAGCAGCTTTAAACCCATTGCTAAAGGTCACTAAACATTCACCAAATTGCAGTTCGGTAAATGACACCTGCTATCTAAATAAATTCTGGGGTGGAAAATCGACCAAAAAATTAAAAAGAGGGCAAACCTCCAAGAAGACAATTTCAAGAGTTATATTGTACTCCCAATTGTTTCCTTTTTTTAACAGAAAAGAAAACGGCAGAGAAAAATGATGAGTTTTACGAATTTTCAAAGACATGCAAACTCAAATTACAAAAACCTATCAGCTCACAGCAGCCAGAAGGGCCATTAGCATAAATGCTGCAAACAATAAATGCTGAAGCGACTGTGGAGAAATGCGTACCCTCGATTCTAAGGGGGACGTGGTAAGAGCCACTAATGAAAACACAAAGAAGGTGCTTTGAAAAGGGAAACTCCGTGCTACCAGTCAGTCAATCACACCCACTGCTGGGTCTATCACCTGAGAAAATGAGAATCAAAAAGTCACAGGCTGCCAACCCTGCACTCCAACAATATTTACCATAGCCAACACTTGGAAGCAATGAAAATGTCCATCAACCGAGGAATGCACAAAGTAGAAGTGGTCCACGTACACAGTGGAAATTTACTCCAATAAAAAATAAAAATTAAATTTAAAAATCCAACAAAAGTAAGGAGACATCAGCTTGTCTGGGTTTGTCCGGGCACACTCCACTCTAATTTATACCCGAGGAACCCCACAGGCCGCAAGGGCTTTTCCCTAGATACCAGGGTGGGGGACATAGAAAGGCTGCCACCCTCTGGCAGTTACCTGCAAAAGCAGCTTTAAAGCCTGTGCTAATGGTCATTTCATAGGAACAAGTACTGCAGAACTGTAAATGAAACCTGCCCTCAAAATGTCTTGAGGGAGGTAACGGACAAAACATTTCAAAATGTGACACATACTTAAAGAGAACACTTTGAAGAACTAAGGGATAATCACAGCTTGAAAAATAAAAAAGACATGCCTTAAAGCTCAATTTCAACGGATTATGTGGCACATTCGAATTCAACCACAGAGAGGTATCAGCTCACACTTGTCAGAATAACCATCAGCAAGAAAACTACAAAACAATAAATGCTGAAGGTGTTGTGGAGAAATGCATACACTCAACTTCAAGTGGGACGTAAGTTGGAAAGGGCCACGAATGAGAACAGAATGGAGGTGCCTTAAAAAGGTAAACATTGAGCTACCATATGATCCAGCAGGCCCACTCCTCGACCTATAATCTAAGAAGAGAGAATTGGAAAGACACAGGCAGGCAAATCTGCATTGCACAGTATTACAATAGCCAAGATAGGGAAGTAACCAAAAAGTCCACCAACAGATGGGTGGACAAAGAAGAACTCTTCCGTGTACAGATGGAATATTCGCTAGTGAAAAAATGAAACAATGCCATTTGCAGCACCATAGATGAGTCTAGACGTACTCACGCCACCTGTAGTAAGTGAGAAAGCAAAAGACACATATCCTGTCATATCCCTTTTAAGAGTTACTTAAAAATTGATACCAATGAAGATATTTCCACAGAGAAAGGCAATCACAGAATCGTTAAAAAGCTTATGGTTCACCACATAGAAAGGGATGAGGATTGGATACATTACCACATTGGGGTTAACAGAGATATACAAACCATGTGAAATACATAACCACCAAAGACGTACGGAAGACGAGGAGAAGACTACTCAACATTGTGTCATAACCTACGTGGGAAAAGGATGGGAGGGAGAATAGATACATGTATATGTGTGAAAGAACCACATCTTGCACACCTAGAACAAACAAACCATTGTAATCATATTTGCTGGGATAAAAAATAAAAAGTAAATTACAAATATGAACAAGAAGTAATGAGACATAAACTTAAAGGGCTTTTTCCTGGCACATTCCATTCTAATTTACAACCTAGAACACCGCTTCCATTAAGGCTCTCTGTTTCCCTAGTAACCAAATTTGTTTACGGGGAAATGCTGCCACCTAGTGGCCGTTTCCTGCAAGAACAGCTTTAAACTCACAGCTAATGGTCACTTAACATTCACAAGGACTCAGGGCTGTAAAGGACACCTGCCCTAAAAAACTGTGCAGTAGTAGGGAATGGACAATAAAATTCAAAAGAGGCAAATGTTTCAAGAAGAGAGTATGAAGAGTTTAGGTTTACTCACGCTCTTCTTTAAAACAAGGAAAATGGACAAAAGCTCAACCTCAGGGAGTGTTAGACCCATGCAATCTAATCTACAAAAAGTTTCAACTTACACCAGTCGACTCACCATCAGCAAAAAGTCTACAAACAATAAATGCTGAAGGGGATTTAGAGAACTGTGTACCCTCTACCTGCTGGTGAGACGTAAAGGCGTAACAGCCAATGATGAGAACAGAAAGGAGCTGTGTTTAAAAGTAAAAATGGAGGTACCATTCAATCCAGCAGGCGCACCATTGGACCTCTCACCTGAGAAGACAAGAATCGAGAAGACACAGGCCGCAAAAGCTGCAGTGCAGCCTTATTCACAATAGCCAAGACAGTGAAGCAATCAAAATGTCCAACAACAGGTGAGTGGATAAAGAAGAAGTGGTCCATGTACACAGTGGAATATTAGCCATGGAAAACAATGAACCATTGCTCTCTGAGGCACCACAAATGAGTCTGGAGATAATCACGAAATATGAGGTAAGTCGGAAAGCAAAAGACCTATATTCTATGATATGACTTACAGGCGTTATCTAATAACTGACACAAATGAACATATTTCCACAGAGAAAGACACTCACAGACTTAGAAAACAAACTATGCTCATCTAAAAGGAAAAGTGGGGGGAATGGATCAATTAAGATTAGTGTTACTATATGTATACAAACACATATTATATACATATCTCAAAAAGACCGACCATAGAGCAAGGGAGGTCTGCGGAACCCTCAGTAACATTTTACATGGGAAGAGGATCTGTACTTGAATAGACATATAGAATGTACAAATGAACCAGATTGTGTACACCTAGGACAGACAATATTCTAAGCTTTACCCCAATTAAGAAAATTTTTAAAACCAAGAAGAATTAATGAGACATAAACTTATGGGGTTTCTCCATGCACATGCCAATGTAATTTACAACCTAGGACACGACTTCCAGAAAGGCTCTGCTGCCCTAGTACCCAGATTGGGGAATGGAGAAATGCTGCCTGCTTGAGGCCACTTCCCAGAACAGCAGCTTTAAACCCATTGCTAAAGGTCACTAAACATTCACCAAATTGCAGTTCGGTAAATGACACCTGCTATCTAAATAAATTCTGGGGTGGAAAATCGACCAAAAAATTAAAAAGAGGGCAAACCTCCAAGAAGACAATTTCAAGAGTTATATTGTACTCCCAATTGTTTCCTTTTTTTAACAGAAAAGAAAACGGCAGAGAAAAATGATGAGTTTTACGAATTTTCAAAGACATGCAAACTCAAATTACAAAAACCTATCAGCTCACAGCAGCCAGAAGGGCCATTAGCATAAATGCTGCAAACAATAAATGCTGAAGCGACTGTGGAGAAATGCGTACCCTCGATTCTAAGGGGGACGTGGTAAGAGCCACTAATGAAAACACAAAGAAGGTGCTTTGAAAAGGGAAACTCCGTGCTACCAGTCAGTCAATCACACCCACTGCTGGGTCTATCACCTGAGAAAATGAGAATCAAAAAGTCACAGGCTGCCAACCCTGCACTCCAACAATATTTACCATAGCCAACACTTGGAAGCAATGAAAATGTCCATCAACCGAGGAATGCACAAAGTAGAAGTGGTCCACGTACACAGTGGAAATTTACTCCAATAAAAAATAAAAATTAAATTTAAAAATCCAACAAAAGTAAGGAGACATCAGCTTGTCTGGGTTTGTCCGGGCACACTCCACTCTAATTTATACCCGAGGAACCCCACAGGCCGCAAGGGCTTTTCCCTAGATACCAGGGTGGGGGACATAGAAAGGCTGCCACCCTCTGGCAGTTACCTGCAAAAGCAGCTTTAAAGCCTGTGCTAATGGTCATTTCATAGGAACAAGTACTGCAGAACTGTAAATGAAACCTGCCCTCAAAATGTCTTGAGGGAGGTAACGGACAAAACATTTCAAAATGTGACACATACTTAAAGAGAACACTTTGAAGAACTAAGGGATAATCACAGCTTGAAAAATAAAAAAGACATGCCTTAAAGCTCAATTTCAACGGATTATGTGGCACATTCGAATTCAACCACAGAGAGGTATCAGCTCACACTTGTCAGAATAACCATCAGCAAGAAAACTACAAAACAATAAATGCTGAAGGTGTTGTGGAGAAATGCATACACTCAACTTCAAGTGGGACGTAAGTTGGAAAGGGCCACGAATGAGAACAGAATGGAGGTGCCTTAAAAAGGTAAACATTGAGCTACCATATGATCCAGCAGGCCCACTCCTCGACCTATAATCTAAGAAGAGAGAATTGGAAAGACACAGGCAGGCAAATCTGCATTGCACAGTATTACAATAGCCAAGATAGGGAAGTAACCAAAAAGTCCACCAACAGATGGGTGGACAAAGAAGAACTCTTCCGTGTACAGATGGAATATTCGCTAGTGAAAAAATGAAACAATGCCATTTGCAGCACCATAGATGAGTCTAGACGTACTCACGCCACCTGTAGTAAGTGAGAAAGCAAAAGACACATATCCTATCATATCCCTTTTAAGAGTTACTTAAAAATTGATACCAATGAAGATATTTCCACAGAGAAAGGCAATCACAGAATCGTTAAAAAGCTTATGGTTCACCACATAGAAAGGGATGAGGATTGGATACATTACCACATTGGGGTTAACAGAGATATACAAACCATGTGAAATACATAACCACCAAAGACGTACGGAAGACGAGGAGAAGACTACTCAACATTGTGTCATAACCTACGTGGGAAAAGGATGGGAGGGAGAATAGATACATGTATATGTGTGAAAGAACCACATCTTGCACACCTAGAACAAACAAACCATTGTAATCATATTTGCTGGGATAAAAAATAAAAAGTAAATTACAAATATGAACAAGAAGTAATGAGACATAAACTTAAAGGGCTTTTTCCTGGCACATTCCATTCTAATTTACAACCTAGAACACCGCTTCCATTAAGGCTCTCTGTTTCCCTAGTAACCAAATTTGTTTACGGGGAAATGCTGCCACCTAGTGGCCGTTTCCTGCAAGAACAGCTTTAAACTCACAGCTAATGGTCACTTAACATTCACAAGGACTCAGGGCTGTAAAGGACACCTGCCCTAAAAAACTGTGCAGTAGTAGGGAATGGACAATAAAATTCAAAAGAGGCAAATGTTTCAAGAAGAGAGTATGAAGAGTTTAGGTTTACTCACGCTCTTCTTTAAAACAAGGAAAATGGACAAAAGCTCAACCTCAGGGAGTGTTAGACCCATGCAATCTAATCTACAAAAAGTTTCAACTTACACCAGTCGACTCACCATCAGCAAAAAGTCTACAAACAATAAATGCTGAAGGGGATTTAGAGAACTGTGTACCCTCTACCTGCTGGTGAGACGTAAAGGCGTAACAGCCAATGATGAGAACAGAAAGGAGCTGTGTTTAAAAGTAAAAATGGAGGTACCATTCAATCCAGCAGGCGCACCATTGGACCTCTCACCTGAGAAGACAAGAATCGAGAAGACACAGGCCGCAAAAGCTGCAGTGCAGCCTTATTCACAATAGCCAAGACAGTGAAGCAATCAAAATGTCCAACAACAGGTGAGTGGATAAAGAAGAAGTGGTCCATGTACACAGTGGAATATTAGCCATGGAAAACAATGAACCATTGCTCTCTGAGGCACCACAAATGAGTCTGGAGATAATCACGAAATATGAGGTAAGTCGGAAAGCAAAAGACCTATATTCTATGATATGACTTACAGGCGTTATCTAATAACTGACACAAATGAACATATTTCCACAGAGAAAGACACTCACAGACTTAGAAAACAAACTATGCTCATCTAAAAGGAAAAGTGGGGGGAATGGATCAATTAAGATTAGTGTTACTATATGTATACAAACACATATTATATACATATCTCAAAAAGACCGACCATAGAGCAAGGGAGGTCTGCGGAACCCTCAGTAACATTTTACATGGGAAGAGGATCTGTACTTGAATAGACATATAGAATGTACAAATGAACCAGATTGTGTACACCTAGGACAGACAATATTCTAAGCTTTACCCCAATTAAGAAAATTTTTAAAACCAAGAAGAATTAATGAGACATAAACTTATGGGGTTTCTCCATGCACATGCCAATGTAATTTACAACCTAGGACACGACTTCCAGAAAGGCTCTGCTGCCCTAGTACCCAGATTGGGGAATGGAGAAATGCTGCCTGCTTGAGGCCACTTCCCAGAACAGCAGCTTTAAACCCATTGCTAAAGGTCACTAAACATTCACCAAATTGCAGTTCGGTAAATGACACCTGCTATCTAAATAAATTCTGGGGTGGAAAATCGACCAAAAAATTAAAAAGAGGGCAAACCTCCAAGAAGACAATTTCAAGAGTTATATTGTACTCCCAATTGTTTCCTTTTTTTAACAGAAAAGAAAACGGCAGAGAAAAATGATGAGTTTTACGAATTTTCAAAGACATGCAAACTCAAATTACAAAAACCTATCAGCTCACAGCAGCCAGAAGGGCCATTAGCATAAATGCTGCAAACAATAAATGCTGAAGCGACTGTGGAGAAATGCGTACCCTCGATTCTAAGGGGGACGTGGTAAGAGCCACTAATGAAAACACAAAGAAGGTGCTTTGAAAAGGGAAACTCCGTGCTACCAGTCAGTCAATCACACCCACTGCTGGGTCTATCACCTGAGAAAATGAGAATCAAAAAGTCACAGGCTGCCAACCCTGCACTCCAACAATATTTACCATAGCCAACACTTGGAAGCAATGAAAATGTCCATCAACCGAGGAATGCACAAAGTAGAAGTGGTCCACGTACACAGTGGAAATTTACTCCAATAAAAAATAAAAATTAAATTTAAAAATCCAACAAAAGTAAGGAGACATCAGCTTGTCTGGGTTTGTCCGGGCACACTCCACTCTAATTTATACCCGAGGAACCCCACAGACCGCAAGGGCTTTTCCCTAGATACCAGGGTGGGGGACATAGAAAGGCTGCCACCCTCTGGCAGTTACCTGCAAAAGCAGCTTTAAAGCCTGTGCTAATGGTCATTTCATAGGAACAAGTACTGCAGAACTGTAAATGAAACCTGCCCTCAAAATGTCTTGAGGGAGGTAACGGACAAAACATTTCAAAATGTGACACATACTTAAAGAGAACACTTTGAAGAACTAAGGGATAATCACAGCTTGAAAAATAAAAAAGACATGCCTTAAAGCTCAATTTCAACGGATTATGTGGCACATTCGAATTCAACCACAGAGAGGTATCAGCTCACACTTGTCAGAATAACCATCAGCAAGAAAACTACAAAACAATAAATGCTGAAGGTGTTGTGGAGAAATGCATACACTCAACTTCAAGTGGGACGTAAGTTGGAAAGGGCCACGAATGAGAACAGAATGGAGGTGCCTTAAAAAGGTAAACATTGAGCTACCATATGATCCAGCAGGCCCACTCCTCGACCTATAATCTAAGAAGAGAGAATTGGAAAGACACAGGCAGGCAAATCTGCATTGCACAGTATTACAATAGCCAAGATAGGGAAGTAACCAAAAAGTCCACCAACAGATGGGTGGACAAAGAAGAACTCTTCCGTGTACAGATGGAATATTCGCTAGTGAAAAAATGAAACAATGCCATTTGCAGCACCATAGATGAGTCTAGACGTACTCACGCCACCTGTAGTAAGTGAGAAAGCAAAAGACACATATCCTGTCATATCCCTTTTAAGAGTTACTTAAAAATTGATACCAATGAAGATATTTCCACAGAGAAAGGCAATCACAGAATCGTTAAAAAGCTTATGGTTCACCACATAGAAAGGGATGAGGATTGGATACATTACCACATTGGGGTTAACAGAGATATACAAACCATGTGAAATACATAACCACCAAAGACGTACGGAAGACGAGGAGAAGACTACTCAACATTGTGTCATAACCTACGTGGGAAAAGGATGGGAGGGAGAATAGATACATGTATATGTGTGAAAGAACCACATCTTGCACACCTAGAACAAACAAACCATTGTAATCATATTTGCTGGGATAAAAAATAAAAAGTAAATTACAAATATGAACAAGAAGTAATGAGACATAAACTTAAAGGGCTTTTTCCTGGCACATTCCATTCTAATTTACAACCTAGAACACCGCTTCCATTAAGGCTCTCTGTTTCCCTAGTAACCAAATTTGTTTACGGGGAAATGCTGCCACCTAGTGGCCGTTTCCTGCAAGAACAGCTTTAAACTCACAGCTAATGGTCACTTAACATTCACAAGGACTCAGGGCTGTAAAGGACACCTGCCCTAAAAAACTGTGCAGTAGTAGGGAATGGACAATAAAATTCAAAAGAGGCAAATGTTTCAAGAAGAGAGTATGAAGAGTTTAGGTTTACTCACGCTCTTCTTTAAAACAAGGAAAATGGACAAAAGCTCAACCTCAGGGAGTGTTAGACCCATGCAATCTAATCTACAAAAAGTTTCAACTTACACCAGTCGACTCACCATCAGCAAAAAGTCTACAAACAATAAATGCTGAAGGGGATTTAGAGAACTGTGTACCCTCTACCTGCTGGTGAGACGTAAAGGCGTAACAGCCAATGATGAGAACAGAAAGGAGCTGTGTTTAAAAGTAAAAATGGAGGTACCATTCAATCCAGCAGGCGCACCATTGGACCTCTCACCTGAGAAGACAAGAATCGAGAAGACACAGGCCGCAAAAGCTGCAGTGCAGCCTTATTCACAATAGCCAAGACAGTGAAGCAATCAAAATGTCCAACAACAGGTGAGTGGATAAAGAAGAAGTGGTCCATGTACACAGTGGAATATTAGCCATGGAAAACAATGAACCATTGCTCTCTGAGGCACCACAAATGAGTCTGGAGATAATCACGAAATATGAGGTAAGTCGGAAAGCAAAAGACCTATATTCTATGATATGACTTACAGGCGTTATCTAATAACTGACACAAATGAACATATTTCCACAGAGAAAGACACTCACAGACTTAGAAAACAAACTATGCTCATCTAAAAGGAAAAGTGGGGGGAATGGATCAATTAAGATTAGTGTTACTATATGTATACAAACACATATTATATACATATCTCAAAAAGACCGACCATAGAGCAAGGGAGGTCTGCGGAACCCTCAGTAACATTTTACATGGGAAGAGGATCTGTACTTGAATAGACATATAGAATGTACAAATGAACCAGATTGTGTACACCTAGGACAGACAATATTCTAAGCTTTACCCCAATTAAGAAAATTTTTAAAACCAAGAAGAATTAATGAGACATAAACTTATGGGGTTTCTCCATGCACATGCCAATGTAATTTACAACCTAGGACACGACTTCCAGAAAGGCTCTGCTGCCCTAGTACCCAGATTGGGGAATGGAGAAATGCTGCCTGCTTGAGGCCACTTCCCAGAACAGCAGCTTTAAACCCATTGCTAAAGGTCACTAAACATTCACCAAATTGCAGTTCGGTAAATGACACCTGCTATCTAAATAAATTCTGGGGTGGAAAATCGACCAAAAAATTAAAAAGAGGGCAAACCTCCAAGAAGACAATTTCAAGAGTTATATTGTACTCCCAATTGTTTCCTTTTTTTAACAGAAAAGAAAACGGCAGAGAAAAATGATGAGTTTTACGAATTTTCAAAGACATGCAAACTCAAATTACAAAAACCTATCAGCTCACAGCAGCCAGAAGGGCCATTAGCATAAATGCTGCAAACAATAAATGCTGAAGCGACTGTGGAGAAATGCGTACCCTCGATTCTAAGGGGGACGTGGTAAGAGCCACTAATGAAAACACAAAGAAGGTGCTTTGAAAAGGGAAACTCCGTGCTACCAGTCAGTCAATCACACCCACTGCTGGGTCTATCACCTGAGAAAATGAGAATCAAAAAGTCACAGGCTGCCAACCCTGCACTCCAACAATATTTACCATAGCCAACACTTGGAAGCAATGAAAATGTCCATCAACCGAGGAATGCACAAAGTAGAAGTGGTCCACGTACACAGTGGAAATTTACTCCAATAAAAAATAAAAATTAAATTTAAAAATCCAACAAAAGTAAGGAGACATCAGCTTGTCTGGGTTTGTCCGGGCACACTCCACTCTAATTTATACCCGAGGAACCCCACAGGCCGCAAGGGCTTTTCCCTAGATACCAGGGTGGGGGACATAGAAAGGCTGCCACCCTCTGGCAGTTACCTGCAAAAGCAGCTTTAAAGCCTGTGCTAATGGTCATTTCATAGGAACAAGTACTGCAGAACTGTAAATGAAACCTGCCCTCAAAATGTCTTGAGGGAGGTAACGGACAAAACATTTCAAAATGTGACACATACTTAAAGAGAACACTTTGAAGAACTAAGGGATAATCACAGCTTGAAAAATAAAAAAGACATGCCTTAAAGCTCAATTTCAACGGATTATGTGGCACATTCGAATTCAACCACAGAGAGGTATCAGCTCACACTTGTCAGAATAACCATCAGCAAGAAAACTACAAAACAATAAATGCTGAAGGTGTTGTGGAGAAATGCATACACTCAACTTCAAGTGGGACGTAAGTTGGAAAGGGCCACGAATGAGAACAGAATGGAGGTGCCTTAAAAAGGTAAACATTGAGCTACCATATGATCCAGCAGGCCCACTCCTCGACCTATAATCTAAGAAGAGAGAATTGGAAAGACACAGGCAGGCAAATCTGCATTGCACAGTATTACAATAGCCAAGATAGGGAAGTAACCAAAAAGTCCACCAACAGATGGGTGGACAAAGAAGAACTCTTCCGTGTACAGATGGAATATTCGCTAGTGAAAAAATGAAACAATGCCATTTGCAGCACCATAGATGAGTCTAGACGTACTCACGCCACCTGTAGTAAGTGAGAAAGCAAAAGACACATATCCTGTCATATCCCTTTTAAGAGTTACTTAAAAATTGATACCAATGAAGATATTTCCACAGAGAAAGGCAATCACAGAATCGTTAAAAAGCTTATGGTTCACCACATAGAAAGGGATGAGGATTGGATACATTACCACATTGGGGTTAACAGAGATATACAAACCATGTGAAATACATAACCACCAAAGACGTACGGAAGACGAGGAGAAGACTACTCAACATTGTGTCATAACCTACGTGGGAAAAGGATGGGAGGGAGAATAGATACATGTATATGTGTGAAAGAACCACATCTTGCACACCTAGAACAAACAAACCATTGTAATCATATTTGCTGGGATAAAAAATAAAAAGTAAATTACAAATATGAACAAGAAGTAATGAGACATAAACTTAAAGGGCTTTTTCCTGGCACATTCCATTCTAATTTACAACCTAGAACACCGCTTCCATTAAGGCTCTCTGTTTCCCTAGTAACCAAATTTGTTTACGGGGAAATGCTGCCACCTAGTGGCCGTTTCCTGCAAGAACAGCTTTAAACTCACAGCTAATGGTCACTTAACATTCACAAGGACTCAGGGCTGTAAAGGACACCTGCCCTAAAAAACTGTGCAGTAGTAGGGAATGGACAATAAAATTCAAAAGAGGCAAATGTTTCAAGAAGAGAGTATGAAGAGTTTAGGTTTACTCACGCTCTTCTTTAAAACAAGGAAAATGGACAAAAGCTCAACCTCAGGGAGTGTTAGACCCATGCAATCTAATCTACAAAAAGTTTCAACTTACACCAGTCGACTCACCATCAGCAAAAAGTCTACAAACAATAAATGCTGAAGGGGATTTAGAGAACTGTGTACCCTCTACCTGCTGGTGAGACGTAAAGGCGTAACAGCCAATGATGAGAACAGAAAGGAGCTGTGTTTAAAAGTAAAAATGGAGGTACCATTCAATCCAGCAGGCGCACCATTGGACCTCTCACCTGAGAAGACAAGAATCGAGAAGACACAGGCCGCAAAAGCTGCAGTGCAGCCTTATTCACAATAGCCAAGACAGTGAAGCAATCAAAATGTCCAACAACAGGTGAGTGGATAAAGAAGAAGTGGTCCATGTACACAGTGGAATATTAGCCATGGAAAACAATGAACCATTGCTCTCTGAGGCACCACAAATGAGTCTGGAGATAATCACGAAATATGAGGTAAGTCGGAAAGCAAAAGACCTATATTCTATGATATGACTTACAGGCGTTATCTAATAACTGACACAAATGAACATATTTCCACAGAGAAAGACACTCACAGACTTAGAAAACAAACTATGCTCATCTAAAAGGAAAAGTGGGGGGAATGGATCAATTAAGATTAGTGTTACTATATGTATACAAACACATATTATATACATATCTCAAAAAGACCGACCATAGAGCAAGGGAGGTCTGCGGAACCCTCAGTAACATTTTACATGGGAAGAGGATCTGTACTTGAATAGACATATAGAATGTACAAATGAACCAGATTGTGTACACCTAGGACAGACAATATTCTAAGCTTTACCCCAATTAAGAAAATTTTTAAAACCAAGAAGAATTAATGAGACATAAACTTATGGGGTTTCTCCATGCACATGCCAATGTAATTTACAACCTAGGACACGACTTCCAGAAAGGCTCTGCTGCCCTAGTACCCAGATTGGGGAATGGAGAAATGCTGCCTGCTTGAGGCCACTTCCCAGAACAGCAGCTTTAAACCCATTGCTAAAGGTCACTAAACATTCACCAAATTGCAGTTCGGTAAATGACACCTGCTATCTAAATAAATTCTGGGGTGGAAAATCGACCAAAAAATTAAAAAGAGGGCAAACCTCCAAGAAGACAATTTCAAGAGTTATATTGTACTCCCAATTGTTTCCTTTTTTTAACAGAAAAGAAAACGGCAGAGAAAAATGATGAGTTTTACGAATTTTCAAAGACATGCAAACTCAAATTACAAAAACCTATCAGCTCACAGCAGCCAGAAGGGCCATTAGCATAAATGCTGCAAACAATAAATGCTGAAGCGACTGTGGAGAAATGCGTACCCTCGATTCTAAGGGGGACGTGGTAAGAGCCACTAATGAAAACACAAAGAAGGTGCTTTGAAAAGGGAAACTCCGTGCTACCAGTCAGTCAATCACACCCACTGCTGGGTCTATCACCTGAGAAAATGAGAATCAAAAAGTCACAGGCTGCCAACCCTGCACTCCAACAATATTTACCATAGCCAACACTTGGAAGCAATGAAAATGTCCATCAACCGAGGAATGCACAAAGTAGAAGTGGTCCACGTACACAGTGGAAATTTACTCCAATAAAAAATAAAAATTAAATTTAAAAATCCAACAAAAGTAAGGAGACATCAGCTTGTCTGGGTTTGTCCGGGCACACTCCACTCTAATTTATACCCGAGGAACCCCACAGGCCGCAAGGGCTTTTCCCTAGATACCAGGGTGGGGGACATAGAAAGGCTGCCACCCTCTGGCAGTTACCTGCAAAAGCAGCTTTAAAGCCTGTGCTAATGGTCATTTCATAGGAACAAGTACTGCAGAACTGTAAATGAAACCTGCCCTCAAAATGTCTTGAGGGAGGTAACGGACAAAACATTTCAAAATGTGACACATACTTAAAGAGAACACTTTGAAGAACTAAGGGATAATCACAGCTTGAAAAATAAAAAAGACATGCCTTAAAGCTCAATTTCAACGGATTATGTGGCACATTCGAATTCAACCACAGAGAGGTATCAGCTCACACTTGTCAGAATAACCATCAGCAAGAAAACTACAAAACAATAAATGCTGAAGGTGTTGTGGAGAAATGCATACACTCAACTTCAAGTGGGACGTAAGTTGGAAAGGGCCACGAATGAGAACAGAATGGAGGTGCCTTAAAAAGGTAAACATTGAGCTACCATATGATCCAGCAGGCCCACTCCTCGACCTATAATCTAAGAAGAGAGAATTGGAAAGACACAGGCAGGCAAATCTGCATTGCACAGTATTACAATAGCCAAGATAGGGAAGTAACCAAAAAGTCCACCAACAGATGGGTGGACAAAGAAGAACTCTTCCGTGTACAGATGGAATATTCGCTAGTGAAAAAATGAAACAATGCCATTTGCAGCACCATAGATGAGTCTAGACGTACTCACGCCACCTGTAGTAAGTGAGAAAGCAAAAGACACATATCCTGTCATATCCCTTTTAAGAGTTACTTAAAAATTGATACCAATGAAGATATTTCCACAGAGAAAGGCAATCACAGAATCGTTAAAAAGCTTATGGTTCACCACATAGAAAGGGATGAGGATTGGATACATTACCACATTGGGGTTAACAGAGATATACAAACCATGTGAAATACATAACCACCAAAGACGTACGGAAGACGAGGAGAAGACTACTCAACATTGTGTCATAACCTACGTGGGAAAAGGATGGGAGGGAGAATAGATACATGTATATGTGTGAAAGAACCACATCTTGCACACCTAGAACAAACAAAGCATTGTAATCATATTTGCTGGGATAAAAAATAAAAAGTAAATTACAAATATGAACAAGAAGTAATGAGACATAAACTTAAAGGGCTTTTTCCTGGCACATTCCATTCTAATTTACAACCTAGAACACCGCTTCCATTAAGGCTCTCTGTTTCCCTAGTAACCAAATTTGTTTACGGGGAAATGCTGCCACCTAGTGGCCGTTTCCTGCAAGAACAGCTTTAAACTCACAGCTAATGGTCACTTAACATTCACAAGGACTCAGGGCTGTAAAGGACACCTGCCCTAAAAAACTGTGCAGTAGTAGGGAATGGACAATAAAATTCAAAAGAGGCAAATGTTTCAAGAAGAGAGTATGAAGAGTTTAGGTTTACTCACGCTCTTCTTTAAAACAAGGAAAATGGACAAAAGCTCAACCTCAGGGAGTGTTAGACCCATGCAATCTAATCTACAAAAAGTTTCAACTTACACCAGTCGACTCACCATCAGCAAAAAGTCTACAAACAATAAATGCTGAAGGGGATTTAGAGAACTGTGTACCCTCTACCTGCTGGTGAGACGTAAAGGCGTAACAGCCAATGATGAGAACAGAAAGGAGCTGTGTTTAAAAGTAAAAATGGAGGTACCATTCAATCCAGCAGGCGCACCATTGGACCTCTCACCTGAGAAGACAAGAATCGAGAAGACACAGGCCGCAAAAGCTGCAGTGCAGCCTTATTCACAATAGCCAAGACAGTGAAGCAATCAAAATGTCCAACAACAGGTGAGTGGATAAAGAAGAAGTGGTCCATGTACACAGTGGAATATTAGCCATGGAAAACAATGAACCATTGCTCTCTGAGGCACCACAAATGAGTCTGGAGATAATCACGAAATATGAGGTAAGTCGGAAAGCAAAAGACCTATATTCTATGATATGACTTACAGGCGTTATCTAATAACTGACACAAATGAACATATTTCCACAGAGAAAGACACTCACAGACTTAGAAAACAAACTATGCTCATCTAAAAGGAAAAGTGGGGGGAATGGATCAATTAAGATTAGTGTTACTATATGTATACAAACACATATTATATACATATCTCAAAAAGACCGACCATAGAGCAAGGGAGGTCTGCGGAACCCTCAGTAACATTTTACATGGGAAGAGGATCTGTACTTGAATAGACATATAGAATGTACAAATGAACCAGATTGTGTACACCTAGGACAGACAATATTCTAAGCTTTACCCCAATTAAGAAAATTTTTAAAACCAAGAAGAATTAATGAGACATAAACTTATGGGGTTTCTCCATGCACATGCCAATGTAATTTACAACCTAGGACACGACTTCCAGAAAGGCTCTGCTGCCCTAGTACCCAGATTGGGGAATGGAGAAATGCTGCCTGCTTGAGGCCACTTCCCAGAACAGCAGCTTTAAACCCATTGCTAAAGGTCACTAAACATTCACCAAATTGCAGTTCGGTAAATGACACCTGCTATCTAAATAAATTCTGGGGTGGAAAATCGACCAAAAAATTAAAAAGAGGGCAAACCTCCAAGAAGACAATTTCAAGAGTTATATTGTACTCCCAATTGTTTCCTTTTTTTAACAGAAAAGAAAACGGCAGAGAAAAATGATGAGTTTTACGAATTTTCAAAGACATGCAAACTCAAATTACAAAAACCTATCAGCTCACAGCAGCCAGAAGGGCCATTAGCATAAATGCTGCAAACAATAAATGCTGAAGCGACTGTGGAGAAATGCGTACCCTCGATTCTAAGGGGGACGTGGTAAGAGCCACTAATGAAAACACAAAGAAGGTGCTTTGAAAAGGGAAACTCCGTGCTACCAGTCAGTCAATCACACCCACTGCTGGGTCTATCACCTGAGAAAATGAGAATCAAAAAGTCACAGGCTGCCAACCCTGCACTCCAACAATATTTACCATAGCCAACACTTGGAAGCAATGAAAATGTCCATCAACCGAGGAATGCACAAAGTAGAAGTGGTCCACGTACACAGTGGAAATTTACTCCAATACAAAATAAAAATTAAATTTAAAAATCCAACAAAAGTAAGGAGACATCAGCTTGTCTGGGTTTGTCCGGGCACACTCCACTCTAATTTATACCCGAGGAACCCCACAGACCGCAAGGGCTTTTCCCTAGATACCAGGGTGGGGGACATAGAAAGGCTGCCACCCTCTGGCAGTTACCTGCAAAAGCAGCTTTAAAGCCTGTGCTAATGGTCATTTCATAGGAACAAGTACTGCAGAACTGTAAATGAAACCTGCCCTCAAAATGTCTTGAGGGAGGTAACGGACAAAACATTTCAAAATGTGACACATACTTAAAGAGAACACTTTGAAGAACTAAGGGATAATCACAGCTTGAAAAATAAAAAAGACATGCCTTAAAGCTCAATTTCAACGGATTATGTGGCACATTCGAATTCAACCACAGAGAGGTATCAGCTCACACTTGTCAGAATAACCATCAGCAAGAAAACTACAAAACAATAAATGCTGAAGGTGTTGTGGAGAAATGCATACACTCAACTTCAAGTGGGACGTAAGTTGGAAAGGGCCACGAATGAGAACAGAATGGAGGTGCCTTAAAAAGGTAAACATTGAGCTACCATATGATCCAGCAGGCCCACTCCTCGACCTATAATCTAAGAAGAGAGAATTGGAAAGACACAGGCAGGCAAATCTGCATTGCACAGTATTACAATAGCCAAGATAGGGAAGTAACCAAAAAGTCCACCAACAGATGGGTGGACAAAGAAGAACTCTTCCGTGTACAGATGGAATATTCGCTAGTGAAAAAATGAAACAATGCCATTTGCAGCACCATAGATGAGTCTAGACGTACTCACGCCACCTGTAGTAAGTGAGAAAGCAAAAGACACATATCCTGTCATATCCCTTTTAAGAGTTACTTAAAAATTGATACCAATGAAGATATTTCCACAGAGAAAGGCAATCACAGAATCGTTAAAAAGCTTATGGTTCACCACATAGAAAGGGATGAGGATTGGATACATTACCATATTGGGGTGAACAGAGATATACAAACCATGTGAAATACATAACCACCAAAGACGTACGGAAGACGAGGAGAAGACTACTCAACATTGTGTCATAACCTACGTGGGAAAAGGATGGGAGGAAGAATAGATACATGTATATGTGTGAAAGAACCACATCTTGCACACCTAGAACAAACAAAGCATTGTAATCATATTTGCTGGGATAAAAAATAAAAAGTAAATTACAAATATGAACAAGAAGTAATGAGACATAAACTTAAAGGGCTTTTTCCTGGCACATTCCATTCTAATTTACAACCTAGAACACCGCTTCCATTAAGGCTCTCTGTTTCCCTAGTAACCAAATTTGTTTACGGGGAAATGCTGCCACCTAGTGGCCGTTTCCTGCAAGAACAGCTTTAAACTCACAGCTAATGGTCACTTAACATTCACAAGGACTCAGGGCTGTAAAGGACACCTGCCCTAAAAAACTGTGCAGTAGTAGGGAATGGACAATAAAATTCAAAAGAGGCAAATGTTTCAAGAAGAGAGTATGAAGAGTTTAGGTTTACTCACGCTCTTCTTTAAAACAAGGAAAATGGACAAAAGCTCAACCTCAGGGAGTGTTAGACCCATGCAATCTAATCTACAAAAAGTTTCAACTTACACCAGTCGACTCACCATCAGCAAAAAGTCTACAAACAATAAATGCTGAAGGGGATTTAGAGAACTGTGTACCCTCTACCTGCTGGTGAGACGTAAAGGCGTAACAGCCAATGATGAGAACAGAAAGGAGCTGTGTTTAAAAGTAAAAATGGAGGTACCATTCAATCCAGCAGGCGCACCATTGGACCTCTCACCTGAGAAGACAAGAATCGAGAAGACACAGGCCGCAAAAGCTGCAGTGCAGCCTTATTCACAATAGCCAAGACAGTGAAGCAATCAAAATGTCCAACAACAGGTGAGTGGATAAAGAAGAAGTGGTCCATGTACACAGTGGAATATTAGCCATGGAAAACAATGAACCATTGCTCTCTGAGGCACCACAAATGAGTCTGGAGATAATCACGAAATATGAGGTAAGTCGGAAAGCAAAAGACCTATATTCTATGATATGACTTACAGGCGTTATCTAATAACTGACACAAATGAACATATTTCCACAGAGAAAGGCACTCACAGACTTAGAAAACAAACTATGCTCATCTAAACGGAAAAGTGGGGGGAATGGATCAATTAAGATTAGTGTTACTATATGTATACAAACACATATTATATACATATCTCAAAAAGACCGACCATAGAGCAAGGGAGGTCTGCGGAACCCTCAGTAACATTTTACATGGGAAGAGGATCTGTACTTGAATAGACATATAGAATGTACAAATGAACCAGATTGTGTACACCTAGGACAGACAATATTCTAAGCTTTACCCCAATTAAGAAAATTTTTAAAACCAAGAAGAATTAATGAGACATAAACTTATGGGGTTTCTCCATGCACATGCCAATGTAATTTACAACCTAGGACACGACTTCCAGAAAGGCTCTGCTGCCCTAGTACCCAGATTGGGGAATGGAGAAATGCTGCCTGCTTGAGGCCACTTCCCAGAACAGCAGCTTTAAACCCATTGCTAAAGGTCACTAAACATTCACCAAATTGCAGTTCGGTAAATGACACCTGCTATCTAAATAAATTCTGGGGTGGAAAATCGACCAAAAAATTAAAAAGAGGGCAAACCTCCAAGAAGACAATTTCAAGAGTTATATTGTACTCCCAATTGTTTCCTTTTTTTAACAGAAAAGAAAACGGCAGAGAAAAATGATGAGTTTTACGAATTTTCAAAGACATGCAAACTCAAATTACAAAAACCTATCAGCTCACAGCAGCCAGAAGGGCCATTAGCATAAATGCTGCAAACAATAAATGCTGAAGCGACTGTGGAGAAATGCGTACCCTCGATTCTAAGGGGGACGTGGTAAGAGCCACTAATGAAAACACAAAGAAGGTGCTTTGAAAAGGGAAACTCCGTGCTACCAGTCAGTCAATCACACCCACTGCTGGGTCTATCACCTGAGAAAATGAGAATCAAAAAGTCACAGGCTGCCAACCCTGCACTCCAACAATATTTACCATAGCCAACACTTGGAAGCAATGAAAATGTCCATCAACCGAGGAATGCACAAAGTAGAAGTGGTCCACGTACACAGTGGAAATTTACTCCAATAAAAAATAAAAATTAAATTTAAAAATCCAACAAAAGTAAGGAGACATCAGCTTGTCTGGGTTTGTCCGGGCACACTCCACTCTAATTTATACCCGAGAAACCCCACAGGCCGCAAGGGCTTTTCCCTAGATACCAGGGTGGGGGACATAGAAAGGCTGCCACCCTCTGGCAGTTACCTGCAAAAGCAGCTTTAAAGCCTGTGCTAATGGTCATTTCATAGGAACAAGTACTGCAGAACTGTAAATGAAACCTGCCCTCAAAATGTCTTGAGGGAGGTAACGGACAAAACATTTCAAAATGTGACACATACTTAAAGAGAACACTTTGAAGAACTAAGGGATAATCACAGCTTGAAAAATAAAAAAGACATGCCTTAAAGTTCAATTTCAACGGATTATGTGGCACATTCGAATTCAACCACAGAGAGGTATCAGCTCACACTTGTCAGAATAACCATCAGCAAGAAAACTACAAAACAATAAATGCTGAAGGTGTTGTGGAGAAATGCATACACTCAACTTCAAGTGGGACGTAAGTTGGAAAGGGCCACGAATGAGAACAGAATGGAGGTGCCTTAAAAAGGTAAACATTGAGCTACCATATGATCCAGCAGGCCCACTCCTCGACCTATAATCTAAGAAGAGAGAATTGGAAAGACACAGGCAGGCAAATCTGCATTGCACAGTATTACAATAGCCAAGATAGGGAAGTAACCAAAAAGTCCACCAACAGATGGGTGGACAAAGAAGAACTCTTCCGTGTACAGATGGAATATTCGCTAGTGAAAAAATGAAACAATGCCATTTGCAGCACCATAGATGAGTCTAGACGTACTCACGCCACCTGTAGTAAGTGAGAAAGCAAAAGACACATATCCTATCATATCCCTTTTAAGAGTTACTTAAAAATTGATACCAATGAAGATATTTCCACAGAGAAAGGCAATCACAGAATCGTTAAAAAGCTTATGGTTCACCACATAGAAAGGGATGAGGATTGGATACATTACCACATTGGGGTTAACAGAGATATACAAACCATGTGAAATACATAACCACCAAAGACGTACGGAAGACGAGGAGAAGACTACTCAACATTGTGTCGTAACCTACATGGGAAAAGGATGGGAGGGAGAATAGATACATGTATATGTGTGAAAGAACCACATCTTGCACACCTAGAACAAAAAAAGCATTGTAATCATATTTGCTGGGATAAAAAATAAAAAGTAAATTACAAATATGAACAAGAAGTAATGAGACATAAACTTAAAGGGCTTTTTCCTGGCACATTCCATTCTAATTTACAACCTAGAACACCGCTTCCATTAAGGCTCTCTGTTTCCCTAGTAACCAAATTTGTTTACGGGGAAATGCTGCCACCTAGTGGCCGTTTCCTGCAAGAACAGCTTTAAACTCACAGCTAATGGTCACTTAACATTCACAAGGACTCAGGGCTGTAAAGGACACCTGCCCTAAAAAACTGTGCAGTAGTAGGGAATGGACAATAAAATTCAAAAGAGGCAAATGTTTCAAGAAGAGAGTATGAAGAGTTTAGGTTTACTCACGCTCTTCTTTAAAACAAGGAAAATGGACAAAAGCTCAACCTCAGGGAGTGTTAGACCCATGCAATCTAATCTACAAAAAGTTTCAACTTACACCAGTCGACTCACCATCAGCAAAAAGTCTACAAACAATAAATGCTGAAGGGGATTTAGAGAACTGTGTACCCTCTACCTGCTGGTGAGACGTAAAGGCGTAACAGCCAATGATGAGAACAGAAAGGAGCTGTGTTTAAAAGTAAAAATGGAGGTACCATTCAATCCAGCAGGCGCACCATTGGACCTCTCACCTGAGAAGACAAGAATCGAGAAGACACAGGCCGCAAAAGCTGCAGTGCAGCCTTATTCACAATAGCCAAGACAGTGAAGCAATCAAAATGTCCAACAACAGGTGAGTGGATAAAGAAGAAGTGGTCCATGTACACAGTGGAATATTAGCCATGGAAAACAATGAACCATTGCTCTCTGAGGCACCACAAATGAGTCTGGAGATAATCACGAAATATGAGGTAAGTCGGAAAGCAAAAGACCTATATTCTATGATATGACTTACAGGCGTTATCTAATAACTGACACAAATGAACATATTTCCACAGAGAAAGACACTCACAGACTTAGAAAACAAACTATGCTCATCTAAAAGGAAAAGTGGGGGGAATGGATCAATTAAGATTAGTGTTACTATATGTATACAAACACATATTATATACATATCTCAAAAAGACCGACCATAGAGCAAGGGAGGTCTGCGGAACCCTCAGTAACATTTTACATGGGAAGAGGATCTGTACTTGAATAGACATATAGAATGTACAAATGAACCAGATTGTGTACACCTAGGACAGACAATATTCTAAGCTTTACCCCAATTAAGAAAATTTTTAAAACCAAGAAGAATTAATGAGACATAAACTTATGGGGTTTCTCCATGCACATGCCAATGTAATTTACAACCTAGGACACGACTTCCAGAAAGGCTCTGCTGCCCTAGTACCCAGATTGGGGAATGGAGAAATGCTGCCTGCTTGAGGCCACTTCCCAGAACAGCAGCTTTAAACCCATTGCTAAAGGTCACTAAACATTCACCAAATTGCAGTTCGGTAAATGACACCTGCTATCTAAATAAATTCTGGGGTGGAAAATCGACCAAAAAATTAAAAAGAGGGCAAACCTCCAAGAAGACAATTTCAAGAGTTATATTGTACTCCCAATTGTTTCCTTTTTTTAACAGAAAAGAAAACGGCAGAGAAAAATGATGAGTTTTACGAATTTTCAAAGACATGCAAACTCAAATTACAAAAACCTATCAGCTCACAGCAGCCAGAAGGGCCATTAGCATAAATGCTGCAAACAATAAATGCTGAAGCGACTGTGGAGAAATGCGTACCCTCGATTCTAAGGGGGACGTGGTAAGAGCCACTAATGAAAACACAAAGAAGGTGCTTTGAAAAGGGAAACTCCGTGCTACCAGTCAGTCAATCACACCCACTGCTGGGTCTATCACCTGAGAAAATGAGAATCAAAAAGTCACAGGCTGCCAACCCTGCACTCCAACAATATTTACCATAGCCAACACTTGGAAGCAATGAAAATGTCCATCAACCGAGGAATGCACAAAGTAGAAGTGGTCCACGTACACAGTGGAAATTTACTCCAATAAAAAATAAAAATTAAATTTAAAAATCCAACAAAAGTAAGGAGACATCAGCTTGTCTGGGTTTGTCCGGGCACACTCCACTCTAATTTATACCCGAGGAACCCCACAGACCGCAAGGGCTTTTCCCTAGATACCAGGGTGGGGGACATAGAAAGGCTGCCACCCTCTGGCAGTTACCTGCAAAAGCAGCTTTAAAGCCTGTGCTAATGGTCATTTCATAGGAACAAGTACTGCAGAACTGTAAATGAAACCTGCCCTCAAAATGTCTTGAGGGAGGTAACGGACAAAACATTTCAAAATGTGACACATACTTAAAGAGAACACTTTGAAGAACTAAGGGATAATCACAGCTTGAAAAATAAAAAAGACATGCCTTAAAGTTCAATTTCAACGGATTATGTGGCACATTCGAATTCAACCACAGAGAGGTATCAGCTCACACTTGTCAGAATAACCATCAGCAAGAAAACTACAA
This sequence comes from Balaenoptera ricei, assembly GCF_028023285.1. Classification (NCBI taxonomy): domain Eukaryota; kingdom Metazoa; phylum Chordata; class Mammalia; order Artiodactyla; family Balaenopteridae; genus Balaenoptera; species Balaenoptera ricei. Next base: position 137,972,378 of record NC_082641.1, on the reverse strand, counting down.
AACAATAAATGCTGAAGGTGTTGTGGAGAAATGCATACACTCAACTTCAAGTGGGACGTAAGTTGGAAAGGGCCACGAATGAGAACAGAATGGAGGTGCCTTAAAAAGGTAAACATTGAGCTACCATATGATCCAGCAGGCCCACTCCTCGACCTATAATCTAAGAAGAGAGAATTGGAAAGACACAGGCAGGCAAATCTGCATTGCACAGTATTACAATAGCCAAGATAGGGAAGTAACCAAAAAGTCCACCAACAGATGGGTGGACAAAGAAGAACTCTTCCGTGTACAGATGGAATATTCGCTAGTGAAAAAATGAAACAATGCCATTTGCAGCACCATAGATGAGTCTAGACGTAATCACGCCACCTGTAGTAAGTGAGAAAGCAAAAGACACATATCCTGTCATATCCCTTTTAAGAGTTACTTAAAAATTGATACCAATGAAGATATTTCCACAGAGAAAGGCAATCACAGAATCGTTAAAAAGCTTATGGTTCACCACATAGAAAGGGATGAGGATTGGATACATTACCATATTGGGGTGAACAGAGATATACAAACCATGTGAAATACATAACCACCAAAGACGTACGGAAGACGAGGAGAAGACTACTCAACATTGTGTCATAACCTACGTGGGAAAAGGATGGGAGGAAGAATAGATACATGTATATGTGTGAAAGAACCACATCTTGCACACCTAGAACAAACAAAGCATTGTAATCATATTTGCTGGGATAAAAAATAAAAAGTAAATTACAAATATGAACAAGAAGTAATGAGACATAAACTTAAAGGGCTTTTTCCTGGCACATTCCATTCTAATTTACAACCTAGAACACCGCTTCCATTAAGGCTCTCTGTTTCCCTAGTAACCAAATTTGTTTACGGGGAAATGCTGCCACCTAGTGGCCGTTTCCTGCAAGAACAGCTTTAAACTCACAGCTAATGGTCACTTAACATTCACAAGGACTCAGGGCTGTAAAGGACACCTGCCCTAAAAAACTGTGCAGTAGTAGGGAATGGACAATAAAATTCAAAAGAGGCAAATGTTTCAAGAAGAGAGTATGAAGAGTTTAGGTTTACTCACGCTCTTCTTTAAAACAAGGAAAATGGACAAAAGCTCAACCTCAGGGAGTGTTAGACCCATGCAATCTAATCTACAAAAAGTTTCAACTTACACCAGTCGACTCACCATCAGCAAAAAGTCTACAAACAATAAATGCTGAAGGGGATTTAGAGAACTGTGTACCCTCTACCTGCTGGTGAGACGTAAAGGCGTAACAGCCAATGATGAGAACAGAAAGGAGCTGTGTTTAAAAGTAAAAATGGAGGTACCATTCAATCCAGCAGGCGCACCATTGGACCTCTCACCTGAGAAGACAAGAATCGAGAAGACACAGGCCGCAAAAGCTGCAGTGCAGCCTTATTCACAATAGCCAAGACAGTGAAGCAATCAAAATGTCCAACAACAGGTGAGTGGATAAAGAAGAAGTGGTCCATGTACACAGTGGAATATTAGCCATGGAAAACAATGAACCATTGCTCTCTGAGGCACCACAAATGAGTCTGGAGATAATCACGAAATATGAGGTAAGTCGGAAAGCAAAAGACCTATATTCTATGATATGACTTACAGGCGTTATCTAATAACTGACACAAATGAACATATTTCCACAGAGAAAGACACTCACAGACTTAGAAAACAAACTATGCTCATCTAAAAGGAAAAGTGGGGGGAATGGATCAATTAAGATTAGTGTTACTATATGTATACAAACACATATTATATACATATCTCAAAAAGACCGACCATAGAGCAAGGGAGGTCTGCGGAACCCTCAGTAACATTTTACATGGGAAGAGGATCTGTACTTGAATAGACATATAGAATGTACAAATGAACCAGATTGTGTACACCTAGGACAGACAATATTCTAAGCTTTACCCCAATTAAGAAAATTTTTAAAACCAAGAAGAATTAATGAGACATAAACTTATGGGGTTTCTCCATGCACATGCCAATGTAATTTACAACCTAGGACACGACTTCCAGAAAGGCTCTGCTGCCCTAGTACCCAGATTGGGGAATGGAGAAATGCTGCCTGCTTGAGGCCACTTCCCAGAACAGCAGCTTTAAACCCATTGCTAAAGGTCACTAAACATTCACCAAATTGCAGTTCGGTAAATGACACCTGCTATCTAAATAAATTCTGGGGTGGAAAATCGACCAAAAAATTAAAAAGAGGGCAAACCTCCAAGAAGACAATTTCAAGAGTTATATTGTACTCCCAATTGTTTCCTTTTTTTAACAGAAAAGAAAACGGCAGAGAAAAATGATGAGTTTTACGAATTTTCAAAGACATGCAAACTCAAATTACAAAAACCTATCAGCTCACAGCAGCCAGAAGGGCCATTAGCATAAATGCTGCAAACAATAAATGCTGAAGCGACTGTGGAGAAATGCGTACCCTCGATTCTAAGGGGGACGTGGTAAGAGCCACTAATGAAAACACAAAGAAGGTGCTTTGAAAAGGGAAACTCCGTGCTACCAGTCAGTCAATCACACCCACTGCTGGGTCTATCACCTGAGAAAATGAGAATCAAAAAGTCACAGGCTGCCAACCCTGCACTCCAACAATATTTACCATAGCCAACACTTGGAAGCAATGAAAATGTCCATCAACCGAGGAATGCACAAAGTAGAAGTGGTCCACGTACACAGTGGAAATTTACTCCAATAAAAAATAAAAATTAAATTTAAAAATCCAACAAAAGTAAGGAGACATCAGCTTGTCTGGGTTTGTCCGGGCACACTCCACTCTAATTTATACCCGAGAAACCCCACAGGCCGCAAGGGCTTTTCCCTACATACCAGGGTGGGGGACATAGAAAGGCTGCCACCCTCTGGCAGTTACCTGCAAAAGCAGCTTTAAAGCCTGTGCTAATGGTCATTTCATAGGAACAAGTACTGCAGAACTGTAAATGAAACCTGCCCTCAAAATGTCTTGAGGGAGGTAACGGACAAAACATTTCAAAATGTGACACATACTTAAAGAGAACACTTTGAAGAACTAAGGGATAATCACAGCTTGAAAAATAAAAAAGACATGCCTTAAAGCTCAATTTCAACGGATTATGTGGCACATTCGAATTCAACCACAGAGAGGTATCAGCTCACACTTGTCAGAATAACCATCAGCAAGAAAACTACAAAACAATAAATGCTGAAGGTGTTGTGGAGAAATGCATACACTCAACTTCAAGTGGGACGTAAGTTGGAAAGGGCCACGAATGAGAACAGAATGGAGGTGCCTTAAAAAGGTAAACATTGAGCTACCATATGATCCAGCAGGCCCACTCCTCGACCTATAATCTAAGAAGAGAGAATTGGAAAGACACAGGCAGGCAAATCTGCATTGCACAGTATTACAATAGCCAAGATAGGGAAGTAACCAAAAAGTCCACCAACAGATGGGTGGACAAAGAAGAACTCTTCCGTGTACAGATGGAATATTCGCTAGTGAAAAAATGAAACAATGCCATTTGCAGCACCATAGATGAGTCTAGACGTACTCACGCCACCTGTAGTAAGTGAGAAAGCAAAAGACACATATCCTATCATATCCCTTTTAAGAGTTACTTAAAAATTGATACCAATGAAGATATTTCCACAGAGAAAGGCAATCACAGAATCGTTAAAAAGCTTATGGTTCACCACATAGAAAGGGATGAGGATTGGATACATTACCACATTGGGGTTAACAGAGATATACAAACCATGTGAAATACATAACCACCAAAGACGTACGGAAGACGAGGAGAAGACTACTCAACATTGTGTCGTAACCTACATGGGAAAAGGATGGGAGGGAGAATAGATACATGTATATGTGTGAAAGAACCACATCTTGCACACCTAGAACAAAAAAAGCATTGTAATCATATTTGCTGGGATAAAAAATAAAAAGTAAATTACAAATATGAACAAGAAGTAATGAGACATAAACTTAAAGGGCTTTTTCCTGGCACATTCCATTCTAATTTACAACCTAGAACACCGCTTCCATTAAGGCTCTCTGTTTCCCTAGTAACCAAATTTGTTTACGGGGAAATGCTGCCACCTAGTGGCCGTTTCCTGCAAGAACAGCTTTAAACTCACAGCTAATGGTCACTTAACATTCACAAGGACTCAGGGCTGTAAAGGACACCTGCCCTAAAAAACTGTGCAGTAGTAGGGAATGGACAATAAAATTCAAAAGAGGCAAATGTTTCAAGAAGAGAGTATGAAGAGTTTAGGTTTACTCACGCTCTTCTTTAAAACAAGGAAAATGGACAAAAGCTCAACCTCAGGGAGTGTTAGACCCATGCAATCTAATCTACAAAAAGTTTCAACTTACACCAGTCGACTCACCATCAGCAAAAAGTCTACAAACAATAAATGCTGAAGGGGATTTAGAGAACTGTGTACCCTCTACCTGCTGGTGAGACGTAAAGGCGTAACAGCCAATGATGAGAACAGAAAGGAGCTGTGTTTAAAAGTAAAAATGGAGGTACCATTCAATCCAGCAGGCGCACCATTGGACCTCTCACCTGAGAAGACAAGAATCGAGAAGACACAGGCCGCAAAAGCTGCAGTGCAGCCTTATTCACAATAGCCAAGACAGTGAAGCAATCAAAATGTCCAACAACAGGTGAGTGGATAAAGAAGAAGTGGTCCATGTACACAGTGGAATATTAGCCATGGAAAACAATGAACCATTGCTCTCTGAGGCACCACAAATGAGTCTGGAGATAATCACGAAATATGAGGTAAGTCGGAAAGCAAAAGACCTATATTCTATGATATGACTTACAGGCGTTATCTAATAACTGACACAAATGAACATATTTCCACAGAGAAAGACACTCACAGACTTAGAAAACAAACTATGCTCATCTAAAAGGAAAAGTGGGGGGAATGGATCAATTAAGATTAGTGTTACTATATGTATACAAACACATATTATATACATATCTCAAAAAGACCGACCATAGAGCAAGGGAGGTCTGCGGAACCCTCAGTAACATTTTACATGGGAAGAGGATCTGTACTTGAATAGACATATAGAATGTACAAATGAACCAGATTGTGTACACCTAGGACAGACAATATTCTAAGCTTTACCCCAATTAAGAAAATTTTTAAAACCAAGAAGAATTAATGAGACATAAACTTATGGGGTTTCTCCATGCACATGCCAATGTAATTTACAACCTAGGACACGACTTCCAGAAAGGCTCTGCTGCCCTAGTACCCAGATTGGGGAATGGAGAAATGCTGCCTGCTTGAGGCCACTTCCCAGAACAGCAGCTTTAAACCCATTGCTAAAGGTCACTAAACATTCACCAAATTGCAGTTCGGTAAATGACACCTGCTATCTAAATAAATTCTGGGGTGGAAAATCGACCAAAAAATTAAAAAGAGGGCAAACCTCCAAGAAGACAATTTCAAGAGTTATATTGTACTCCCAATTGTTTCCTTTTTTTAACAGAAAAGAAAACGGCAGAGAAAAATGATGAGTTTTACGAATTTTCAAAGACATGCAAACTCAAATTACAAAAACCTATCAGCTCACAGCAGCCAGAAGGGCCATTAGCATAAATGCTGCAAACAATAAATGCTGAAGCGACTGTGGAGAAATGCGTACCCTCGATTCTAAGGGGGACGTGGTAAGAGCCACTAATGAAAACACAAAGAAGGTGCTTTGAAAAGGGAAACTCCGTGCTACCAGTCAGTCAATCACACCCACTGCTGGGTCTATCACCTGAGAAAATGAGAATCAAAAAGTCACAGGCTGCCAATCCTGCACTCCAACAATATTTACCATAGCCAACACTTGGAAGCAATGAAAATGTCCATCAACCGAGGAATGCACAAAGTAGAAGTGGTCCACGTACACAGTGGAAATTTACTCCAATAAAAAATAAAAATTAAATTTAAAAATCCAACAAAAGTAAGGAGACATCAGCTTGTCTGGGTTTGTCCGGGCACACTCCACTCTAATTTATACCCGAGAAACCCCACAGGCCGCAAGGGCTTTTCCCTAGATACCAGGGTGGGGGACATAGAAAGGCTGCCACCCTCTGGCAGTTACCTGCAAAAGCAGCTTTAAAGCCTGTGCTAATGGTCATTTCATAGGAACAAGTACTGCAGAACTGTAAATGAAACCTGCCCTCAAAATGTCTTGAGGGAGGTAACGGACAAAACATTTCAAAATGTGACACATACTTAAAGAGAACACTTTGAAGAACTAAGGGATAATCACAGCTTGAAAAATAAAAAAGACATGCCTTAAAGCTCAATTTCAACGGATTATGTGGCACATTCGAATTCAACCACAGAGAGGTATCAGCTCACACTTGTCAGAATAACCATCAGCAAGAAAACTACAAAACAATAAATGCTGAAGGTGTTGTGGAGAAATGCATACACTCAACTTCAAGTGGGACGTAAGTTGGAAAGGGCCACGAATGAGAACAGAATGGAGGTGCCTTAAAAAGGTAAACATTGAGCTACCATATGATCCAGCAGGCCCACTCCTCGACCTATAATCTAAGAAGAGAGAATTGGAAAGACACAGGCAGGCAAATCTGCATTGCACAGTATTACAATAGCCAAGATAGGGAAGTAACCAAAAAGTCCACCAACAGATGGGTGGACAAAGAAGAACTCTTCCGTGTACAGATGGAATATTCGCTAGTGAAAAAATGAAACAATGCCATTTGCAGCACCACAGATGAGTCTAGACGTACTCACGCCACCTGTAGTAAGTGAGAAAGCAAAAGACACATATCCTATCATATCCCTTTTAAGAGTTACTTAAAAATTGATACCAATGAAGATATTTCCACAGAGAAAGGCAATCACAGAATCGTTAAAAAGCTTATGGTTCACCACATAGAAAGGGATGAGGATTGGATACATTACCACATTGGGGTTAACAGAGATATACAAACCATGTGAAATACATAACCACCAAAGACGTACGGAAGACGAGGAGAAGACTACTCAACATTGTGTCGTAACCTACATGGGAAAAGGATGGGAGGGAGAATAGATACATGTATATGTGTGAAAGAACCACATCTTGCACACCTAGAACAAACAAAGCATTGTAATCATATTTGCTGGGATAAAAAATAAAAAGTAAATTACAAATATGAACAAGAAGTAATGAGACATAAACTTAAAGGGCTTTTTCCTGGCACATTCCATTCTAATTTACAACCTAGAACACCGCTTCCATTAAGGCTCTCTGTTTCCCTAGTAACCAAATTTGTTTACGGGGAAATGCTGCCACCTAGTGGCCGTTTCCTGCAAGAACAGCTTTAAACTCACAGCTAATGGTCACTTAACATTCACAAGGACTCAGGGCTGTAAAGGACACCTGCCCTAAAAAACTGTGCAGTAGTAGGGAATGGACAATAAAATTCAAAAGAGGCAAATGTTTCAAGAAGAGAGTATGAAGAGTTTAGGTTTACTCACGCTCTTCTTTAAAACAAGGAAAATGGACAAAAGCTCAACCTCAGGGAGTGTTAGACCCATGCAATCTAATCTACAAAAAGTTTCAACTTACACCAGTCGACTCACCATCAGCAAAAAGTCTACAAACAATAAATGCTGAAGGGGATTTAGAGAACTGTGTACCCTCTACCTGCTGGTGAGACGTAAAGGCGTAACAGCCAATGATGAGAACAGAAAGGAGCTGTGTTTAAAAGTAAAAATGGAGGTACCATTCAATCCAGCAGGCGCACCATTGGACCTCTCACCTGAGAAGACAAGAATCGAGAAGACACAGGCCGCAAAAGCTGCAGTGCAGCCTTATTCACAATAGCCAAGACAGTGAAGCAATCAAAATGTCCAACAACAGGTGAGTGGATAAAGAAGAAGTGGTCCATGTACACAGTGGAATATTAGCCATGGAAAACAATGAACCATTGCTCTCTGAGGCACCACAAATGAGTCTGGAGATAATCACGAAATATGAGGTAAGTCGGAAAGCAAAAGACCTATATTCTATGATATGACTTACAGGCGTTATCTAATAACTGACACAAATGAACATATTTCCACAGAGAAAGACACTCACAGACTTAGAAAACAAACTATGCTCATCTAAAAGGAAAAGTGGGGGGAATGGATCAATTAAGATTAGTGTTACTATATGTATACAAACACATATTATATACATATCTCAAAAAGACCGACCATAGAGCAAGGGAGGTCTGCGGAACCCTCAGTAACATTTTACATGGGAAGAGGATCTGTACTTGAATAGACATATAGAATGTACAAATGAACCAGATTGTGTACACCTAGGACAGACAATATTCTAAGCTTTACCCCAATTAAGAAAATTTTTAAAACCAAGAAGAATTAATGAGACATAAACTTATGGGGTTTCTCCATGCACATGCCAATGTAATTTACAACCTAGGACACGACTTCCAGAAAGGCTCTGCTGCCCTAGTACCCAGATTGGGGAATGGAGAAATGCTGCCTGCTTGAGGCCACTTCCCAGAACAGCAGCTTTAAACCCATTGCTAAAGGTCACTAAACATTCACCAAATTGCAGTTCGGTAAATGACACCTGCTATCTAAATAAATTCTGGGGTGGAAAATCGACCAAAAAATTAAAAAGAGGGCAAACCTCCAAGAAGACAATTTCAAGAGTTATATTGTACTCCCAATTGTTTCCTTTTTTTAACAGAAAAGAAAACGGCAGAGAAAAATGATGAGTTTTACGAATTTTCAAAGACATGCAAACTCAAATTACAAAAACCTATCAGCTCACAGCAGCCAGAAGGGCCATTAGCATAAATGCTGCAAACAATAAATGCTGAAGCGACTGTGGAGAAATGCGTACCCTCGATTCTAAGGGGGACGTGGTAAGAGCCACTAATGAAAACACAAAGAAGGTGCTTTGAAAAGGGAAACTCCGTGCTACCAGTCAGTCAATCACACCCACTGCTGGGTCTATCACCTGAGAAAATGAGAATCAAAAAGTCACAGGCTGCCAACCCTGCACTCCAACAATATTTACCATAGCCAACACTTGGAAGCAATGAAAATGTCCATCAACCGAGGAATGCACAAAGTAGAAGTGGTCCACGTACACAGTGGAAATTTACTCCAATAAAAAATAAAAATTAAATTTAAAAATCCAACAAAAGTAAGGAGACATCAGCTTGTCTGGGTTTGTCCGGGCACACTCCACTCTAATTTATACCCGAGGAACCCCACAGACCGCAAGGGCTTTTCCCTAGATACCAGGGTGGGGGACATAGAAAGGCTGCCACCCTCTGGCAGTTACCTGCAAAAGCAGCTTTAAAGCCTGTGCTAATGGTCATTTCATAGGAACAAGTACTGCAGAACTGTAAATGAAACCTGCCCTCAAAATGTCTTGAGGGAGGTAACGGACAAAACATTTCAAAATGTGACACATACTTAAAGAGAACACTTTGAAGAACTAAGGGATAATCACAGCTTGAAAAATAAAAAAGACATGCCTTAAAGCTCAATTTCAACGGATTATGTGGCACATTCGAATTCAACCACAGAGAGGTATCAGCTCACACTTGTCAGAATAACCATCAGCAAGAAAACTACAAAACAATAAATGCTGAAGGTGTTGTGGAGAAATGCATACACTCAACTTCAAGTGGGACGTAAGTTGGAAAGGGCCACGAATGAGAACAGAATGGAGGTGCCTTAAAAAGGTAAACATTGAGCTACCATATGATCCAGCAGGCCCACTCCTCGACCTATAATCTAAGAAGAGAGAATTGGAAAGACACAGGCAGGCAAATCTGCATTGCACAGTATTACAATAGCCAAGATAGGGAAGTAACCAAAAAGTCCACCAACAGATGGGTGGACAAAGAAGAACTCTTCCGTGTACAGATGGAATATTCGCTAGTGAAAAAATGAAACAATGCCATTTGCAGCACCATAGATGAGTCTAGACGTACTCACGCCACCTGTAGTAAGTGAGAAAGCAAAAGACACATATCCTATCATATCCCTTTTAAGAGTTACTTAAAAATTGATACCAATGAAGATATTTCCACAGAGAAAGGCAATCACAGAATCGTTAAAAAGCTTATGGTTCACCACATAGAAAGGGATGAGGATTGGATACATTACCACATTGGGGTTAACAGAGATATACAAACCATGTGAAATACATAACCACCAAAGACGTACGGAAGACGAGGAGAAGACTACTCAACATTGTGTCATAACCTACGTGGGAAAAGGATGGGAGGGAGAATAGATACATGTATATGTGTGAAAGAACCACATCTTGCACACCTAGAACAAACAAACCATTGTAATCATATTTGCTGGGATAAAAAATAAAAAGTAAATTACAAATATGAACAAGAAGTAATGAGACATAAACTTAAAGGGCTTTTTCCTGGCACATTCCATTCTAATTCACAACCTAGAACACCGCTTCCATTAAGGCTCTCTGTTTCCCTAGTAACCAAATTTGTTTACGGGGAAATGCTGCCACCTAGTGGCCGTTTCCTGCAAGAACAGCTTTAAACTCACAGCTAATGGTCACTTAACATTCACAAGGACTCAGGGCTGTAAAGGACACCTGCCCTAAAAAACTGTGCAGTAGTAGGGAATGGACAATAAAATTCAAAAGAGGCAAATGTTTCAAGAAGAGAGTATGAAGAGTTTAGGTTTACTCACGCTCTTCTTTAAAACAAGGAAAATGGACAAAAGCTCAACCTCAGGGAGTGTTAGACCCATGCAATCTAATCTACAAAAAGTTTCAACTTACACCAGTCGACTCACCATCAGCAAAAAGTCTACAAACAATAAATGCTGAAGGGGATTTAGAGAACTGTGTACCCTCTACCTGCTGGTGAGACGTAAAGGCGTAACAGCCAATGATGAGAACAGAAAGGAGCTGTGTTTAAAAGTAAAAATGGAGGTACCATTCAATCCAGCAGGCGCACCATTGGACCTCTCACCTGAGAAGACAAGAATCGAGAAGACACAGGCCGCAAAAGCTGCAGTGCAGCCTTATTCACAATAGCCAAGACAGTGAAGCAATCAAAATGTCCAACAACAGGTGAGTGGATAAAGAAGAAGTGGTCCATGTACACAGTGGAATATTAGCCATGGAAAACAATGAACCATTGCTCTCTGAGGCACCACAAATGAGTCTGGAGATAATCACGAAATATGAGGTAAGTCGGAAAGCAAAAGACCTATATTCTATGATATGACTTACAGGCGTTATCTAATAACTGACACAAATGAACATATTTCCACAGAGAAAGACACTCACAGACTTAGAAAACAAACTATGCTCATCTAAAAGGAAAAGTGGGGGGAATGGATCAATTAAGATTAGTGTTACTATATGTATACAAACACATATTATATACATATCTCAAAAAGACCGACCATAGAGCAAGGGAGGTCTGCGGAACCCTCAGTAACATTTTACATGGGAAGAGGATCTGTACTTGAATAGACATATAGAATGTACAAATGAACCAGATTGTGTACACCTAGGACAGACAATATTCTAAGCTTTACCCCAATTAAGAAAATTTTTAAAACCAAGAAGAATTAATGAGACATAAACTTATGGGGTTTCTCCATGCACATGCCAATGTAATTTACAACCTAGGACACGACTTCCAGAAAGGCTCTGCTGCCCTAGTACCCAGATTGGGGAATGGAGAAATGCTGCCTGCTTGAGGCCACTTCCCAGAACAGCAGCTTTAAACCCATTGCTAAAGGTCACTAAACATTCACCAAATTGCAGTTCGGTAAATGACACCTGCTATCTAAATAAATTCTGGGGTGGAAAATCGACCAAAAAATTAAAAAGAGGGCAAACCTCCAAGAAGACAATTTCAAGAGTTATATTGTACTCCCAATTGTTTCCTTTTTTTAACAGAAAAGAAAACGGCAGAGAAAAATGATGAGTTTTACGAATTTTCAAAGACATGCAAACTCAAATTACAAAAACCTATCAGCTCACAGCAGCCAGAAGGGCCATTAGCATAAATGCTGCAAACAATAAATGCTGAAGCGACTGTGGAGAAATGCGTACCCTCGATTCTAAGGGGGACGTGGTAAGAGCCACTAATGAAAACACAAAGAAGGTGCTTTGAAAAGGGAAACTCCGTGCTACCAGTCAGTCAATCACACCCACTGCTGGGTCTATCACCTGAGAAAATGAGAATCAAAAAGTCACAGGCTGCCAACCCTGCACTCCAACAATATTTACCATAGCCAACACTTGGAAGCAATGAAAATGTCCATCAACCGAGGAATGCACAACGTAGAAGTGGTCCATGTACACAGTGGAAATTTACTCCAATAAAAAATAAAAATTAAATTTAAAAATCCAACAAAAGTAAGGAGACATCAGCTTGTCTGGGTTTGTCCGGGCACACTCCACTCTAATTTATACCCGAGGAACCCCACAGACCGCAAGGGCTTTTCCCTAGATACCAGGGTGGGGGACATAGAAAGGCTGCCACCCTCTGGCAGTTACCTGCAAAAGCAGCTTTAAAGCCTGTGCTAATGGTCATTTCATAGGAACAAGTACTGCAGAACTGTAAATGAAACCTGCCCTCAAAATGTCTTGAGGGAGGTAACGGACAAAACATTTCAAAATGTGACACATACTTAAAGAGAACACTTTGAAGAACTAAGGGATAATCACAGCTTGAAAAATAAAAAAGACATGCCTTAAAGCTCAATTTCAATGGATTATGTGGCACATTCGAATTCAACCACAGAGAGGTATCAGCTCACACTTGTCAGAATAACCATCAGCAAGAAAACTACAAAACAATAAATGCTGAAGGTGTTGTGGAGAAATGCATACACTCAACTTCAAGTGGGACGTAAGTTGGAAAGGGCCACGAATGAGAACAGAATGGAGGTGCCTTAAAAAGGTAAACATTGAGCTACCATATGATCCAGCAGGCCCACTCCTCGACCTATAATCTAAGAAGAGAGAATTGGAAAGACACAGGCAGGCAAATCTGCATTGCACAGTATTACAATAGCCAAGATAGGGAAGTAACCAAAAAGTCCACCAACAGATGGGTGGACAAAGAAGAACTCTTCCGTGTACAGATGGAATATTCGCTAGTGAAAAAATGAAACAATGCCATTTGCAGCACCATAGATGAGTCTAGACGTACTCACGCCACCTGTAGTAAGTGAGAAAGCAAAAGACACATATCCTATCATATCCCTTTTAAGAGTTACTTAAAAATTGATACCAATGAAGATATTTCCACAGAGAAAGGCAATCACAGAATCGTTAAAAAGCTTATGGTTCACCACATAGAAAGGGATGAGGATTGGATACATTACCACATTGGGGTTAACAGAGATATACAAACCATGTGAAATACATAACCACCAAAGACGTACGGAAGACGAGGAGAAGACTACTCAACATTGTGTCATAACCTACGTGGGAAAAGGATGGGAGGGAGAATAGATACATGTATATGTGTGAAAGAACCACATCTTGCACACCTAGAACAAACAAACCATTGTAATCATATTTGCTGGGATAAAAAATAAAAAGTAAATTACAAATATGAACAAGAAGTAATGAGACATAAACTTAAAGGGCTTTTTCCTGGCACATTCCATTCTAATTCACAACCTAGAACACCGCTTCCATTAAGGCTCTCTGTTTCCCTAGTAACCAAATTTGTTTACGGGGAAATGCTGCCACCTAGTGGCCGTTTCCTGCAAGAACAGCTTTAAACTCACAGCTAATGGTCACTTAACATTCACAAGGACTCAGGGCTGTAAAGGACACCTGCCCTAAAAAACTGTGCAGTAGTAGGGAATGGACAATAAAATTCAAAAGAGGCAAATGTTTCAAGAAGAGAGTATGAAGAGTTTAGGTTTACTCACGCTCTTCTTTAAAACAAGGAAAATGGACAAAAGCTCAACCTCAGGGAGTGTTAGACCCATGCAATCTAATCTACAAAAAGTTTCAACTTACACCAGTCGACTCACCATCAGCAAAAAGTCTACAAACAATAAATGCTGAAGGGGATTTAGAGAACTGTGTACCCTCTACCTGCTGGTGAGACGTAAAGGCGTAACAGCCAATGATGAGAACAGAAAGGAGCTGTGTTTAAAAGTAAAAATGGAGGTACCATTCAATCCAGCAGGCGCACCATTGGACCTCTCACCTGAGAAGACAAGAATCGAGAAGACACAGGCCGCAAAAGCTGCAGTGCAGCCTTATTCACAATAGCCAAGACAGTGAAGCAATCAAAATGTCCAACAACAGGTGAGTGGATAAAGAAGAAGTGGTCCATGTACACAGTGGAATATTAGCCATGGAAAACAATGAACCATTGCTCTCTGAGGCACCACAAATGAGTCTGGAGATAATCACGAAATATGAGGTAAGTCGGAAAGCAAAAGACCTATATTCTATGATATGACTTACAGGCGTTATCTAATAACTGACACAAATGAACATATTTCCACAGAGAAAGACACTCACAGACTTAGAAAACAAACTATGCTCATCTAAAAGGAAAAGTGGGGGGAATGGATCAATTAAGATTAGTGTTACTATATGTATACAAACACATATTATATACATATCTCAAAAAGACCGACCATAGAGCAAGGGAGGTCTGCGGAACCCTCAGTAACATTTTACATGGGAAGAGGATCTGTACTTGAATAGACATATAGAATGTACAAATGAACCAGATTGTGTACACCTAGGACAGACAATATTCTAAGCTTTACCCCAATTAAGAAAATTTTTAAAACCAAGAAGAATTAATGAGACATAAACTTATGGGGTTTCTCCATGCACATGCCAATGTAATTTACAACCTAGGACACGACTTCCAGAAAGGCTCTGCTGCCCTAGTACCCAGATTGGGGAATGGAGAAATGCTGCCTGCTTGAGGCCACTTCCCAGAACAGCAGCTTTAAACCCATTGCTAAAGGTCACTAAACATTCACCAAATTGCAGTTCGGTAAATGACACCTGCTATCTAAATAAATTCTGGGGTGGAAAATCGACCAAAAAATTAAAAAGAGGGCAAACCTCCAAGAAGACAATTTCAAGAGTTATATTGTACTCCCAATTGTTTCCTTTTTTTAACAGAAAAGAAAACGGCAGAGAAAAATGATGAGTTTTACGAATTTTCAAAGACATGCAAACTCAAATTACAAAAACCTATCAGCTCACAGCAGCCAGAAGGGCCATTAGCATAAATGCTGCAAACAATAAATGCTGAAGCGACTGTGGAGAAATGCGTACCCTCGATTCTAAGGGGGACGTGGTAAGAGCCACTAATGAAAACACAAAGAAGGTGCTTTGAAAAGGGAAACTCCGTGCTACCAGTCAGTCAATCACACCCACTGCTGGGTCTATCACCTGAGAAAATGAGAATCAAAAAGTCACAGGCTGCCAACCCTGCACTCCAACAATATTTACCATAGCCAACACTTGGAAGCAATGAAAATGTCCATCAACCGAGGAATGCACAACGTAGAAGTGGTCCATGTACACAGTGGAAATTTACTCCAATAAAAAATAAAAATTAAATTTAAAAATCCAACAAAAGTAAGGAGACATCAGCTTGTCTGGGTTTGTCCGGGCACACTCCACTCTAATTTATACCCGAGGAACCCCACAGACCGCAAGGGCTTTTCCCTAGATACCAGGGTGGGGGACATAGAAAGGCTGCCACCCTCTGGCAGTTACCTGCAAAAGCAGCTTTAAAGCCTGTGCTAATGGTCATTTCATAGGAACAAGTACTGCAGAACTGTAAATGAAACCTGCCCTCAAAATGTCTTGAGGGAGGTAACGGACAAAACATTTCAAAATGTGACACATACTTAAAGAGAACACTTTGAAGAACTAAGGGATAATCACAGCTTGAAAAATAAAAAAGACATGCCTTAAAGCTCAATTTCAATGGATTATGTGGCACATTCGAATTCAACCACAGAGAGGTATCAGCTCACACTTGTCAGAATAACCATCAGCAAGAAAACTACAAAACAATAAATGCTGAAGGTGTTGTGGAGAAATGCATACACTCAACTTCAAGTGGGACGTAAGTTGGAAAGGGCCACGAATGAGAACAGAATGGAGGTGCCTTAAAAAGGTAAACATTGAGCTACCATATGATCCAGCAGGCCCACTCCTCGACCTATAATCTAAGAAGAGAGAATTGGAAAGACACAGGCAGGCAAATCTGCATTGCACAGTATTACAATAGCCAAGATAGGGAAGTAACCAAAAAGTCCACCAACAGATGGGTGGACAAAGAAGAACTCTTCCGTGTACAGATGGAATATTCGCTAGTGAAAAAATGAAACAATGCCATTTGCAGCACCACAGATGAGTCTAGACGTACTCACGCCACCTGTAGTAAGTGAGAAAGCAAAAGACACATATCCTGTCATATCCCTTTTAAGAGTTACTTAAAAATTGATACCAATGAAGATATTTCCACAGAGAAAGGCAATCACAGAATCGTTAAAAAGCTTATGGTTCACCACATAGAAAGGGATGAGGATTGGATACATTACCATATTGGGGTTAACAGAGATATACAAACCATGTGAAATACATAACCACCAAAGACGTACGGAAGACGAGGAGAAGACTACTCAACATTGTGTCATAACCTACGTGGGAAAAGGATGGGAGGGAGAATAGATACATGTATATGTGTGAAAGAACCACATCTTGCACACCTAGAACAAACAAACCATTGTAATCATATTTGCTGGGATAAAAAATAAAAAGTAAATTACAAATATGAACAAGAAGTAATGAGACATAAACTTAAAGGGCTTTTTCCTGGCACATTCCATTCTAATTTACAACCTAGAACACCGCTTCCATTAAGGCTCTCTGTTTCCCTAGTAACCAAATTTGTTTACGGGGAAATGCTGCCACCTAGTGGCCGTTTCCTGCAAGAACAGCTTTAAACTCACAGCTAATGGTCACTTAACATTCACAAGGACTCAGGGCTGTAAAGGACACCTGCCCTAAAAAACTGTGCAGAAGTAGGGAATGGACAATAAAATTCAAAAGAGGCAAATGTTTCAAGAAGAGAGTATGAAGAGTTTAGGTTTACTCACGCTCTTCTTTAAAACAAGGAAAATGGACAAAAGCTCAACCTCAGGGAGTGTTAGACCCATGCAATCTAATCTACAAAAAGTTTCAACTTACACCAGTCGACTCACCATCAGCAAAAAGTCTACAAACAATAAATGCTGAAGGGGATTTAGAGAACTGTGTACCCTCTACCTGCTGGTGAGACGTAAAGGCGTAACAGCCAATGATGAGAACAGAAAGGAGCTGTGTTTAAAAGTAAAAATGGAGGTACCATTCAATCCAGCAGGCGCACCATTGGACCTCTCACCTGAGAAGACAAGAATCGAGAAGACACAGGCCGCAAAAGCTGCAGTGCAGCCTTATTCACAATAGCCAAGACAGTGAAGCAATCAAAATGTCCAACAACAGGTGAGTGGATAAAGAAGAAGTGGTCCATGTACACAGTGGAATATTAGCCATGGAAAACAATGAACCATTGCTCTCTGAGGCACCACAAATGAGTCTGGAGATAATCACGAAATATGAGGTAAGTCGGAAAGCAAAAGACCTATATTCTATGATATGACTTACAGGCGTTATCTAATAACTGACACAAATGAACATATTTCCACAGAGAAAGACACTCACAGACTTAGAAAACAAACTATGCTCATCTAAAAGGAAAAGTGGGGGGAATGGATCAATTAAGATTAGTGTTACTATATGTATACAAACACATATTATATACATATCTCAAAAAGACCGACCATAGAGCAAGGGAGGTCTGCGGAACCCTCAGTAACATTTTACATGGGAAGAGGATCTGTACTTGAATAGACATATAGAATGTACAAATGAACCAGATTGTGTACACCTAGGACAGACAATATTCTAAGCTTTACCCCAATTAAGAAAATTTTTAAAACCAAGAAGAATTAATGAGACATAAACTTATGGGGTTTCTCCATGCACATGCCAATGTAATTTACAACCTAGGACACGACTTCCAGAAAGGCTCTGCTGCCCTAGTACCCAGATTGGGGAATGGAGAAATGCTGCCTGCTTGAGGCCACTTCCCAGAACAGCAGCTTTAAACCCATTGCTAAAGGTCACTAAACATTCACCAAATTGCAGTTCGGTAAATGACACCTGCTATCTAAATAAATTCTGGGGTGGAAAATCGACCAAAAAATTAAAAAGAGGGCAAACCTCCAAGAAGACAATTTCAAGAGTTATATTGTACTCCCAATTGTTTCCTTTTTTTAACAGAAAAGAAAACGGCAGAGAAAAATGATGAGTTTTACGAATTTTCAAAGACATGCAAACTCAAATTACAAAAACCTATCAGCTCACAGCAGCCAGAAGGGCCATTAGCATAAATGCTGCAAACAATAAATGCTGAAGCGACTGTGGAGAAATGCGTACCCTCGATTCTAAGGGGGACGTGGTAAGAGCCACTAATGAAAACACAAAGAAGGTGCTTTGAAAAGGGAAACTCCGTGCTACCAGTCAGTCAATCACACCCACTGCTGGGTCTATCACCTGAGAAAATGAGAATCAAAAAGTCACAGGCTGCCAACCCTGCACTCCAACAATATTTACCATAGCCAACACTTGGAAGCAATGAAAATGTCCATCAACCGAGGAATGCACAAAGTAGAAGTGGTCCACGTACACAGTGGAAATTTACTCCAATAAAAAATAAAAATTAAATTTAAAAATCCAACAAAAGTAAGGAGACATCAGCTTGTCTGGGTTTGTCCGGGCACACTCCACTCTAATTTATACCCGAGGAACCCCACAGACCGCAAGGGCTTTTCCCTAGATACCAGGGTGGGGGACATAGAAAGGCTGCCACCCTCTGGCAGTTACCTGCAAAAGCAGCTTTAAAGCCTGTGCTAATGGTCATTTCATAGGAACAAGTACTGCAGAACTGTAAATGAAACCTGCCCTCAAAATGTCTTGAGGGAGGTAACGGACAAAACATTTCAAAATGTGACACATACTTAAAGAGAACACTTTGAAGAACTAAGGGATAATCACAGCTTGAAAAATAAAAAAGACATGCCTTAAAGCTCAATTTCAACGGATTATGTGGCACATTCGAATTCAACCACAGAGAGGTATCAGCTCACACTTGTCAGAATAACCATCAGCAAGAAAACTACAAAACAATAAATGCTGAAGGTGTTGTGGAGAAATGCATACACTCAACTTCAAGTGGGACGTAAGTTGGAAAGGGCCACGAATGAGAACAGAATGGAGGTGCCTTAAAAAGGTAAACATTGAGCTACCATATGATCCAGCAGGCCCACTCCTCGACCTATAATCTAAGAAGAGAGAATTGGAAAGACACAGGCAGGCAAATCTGCATTGCACAGTATTACAATAGCCAAGATAGGGAAGTAACCAAAAAGTCCACCAACAGATGGGTGGACAAAGAAGAACTCTTCCGTGTACAGATGGAATATTCGCTAGTGAAAAAATGAAACAATGCCATTTGCAGCACCATAGATGAGTCTAGACGTACTCACGCCACCTGTAGTAAGTGAGAAAGCAAAAGACACATATCCTGTCATATCCCTTTTAAGAGTTACTTAAAAATTGATACCAATGAAGATATTTCCACAGAGAAAGGCAATCACAGAATCGTTAAAAAGCTTATGGTTCACCACATAGAAAGGGATGAGGATTGGATACATTACCACATTGGGGTGAACAGAGATATACAAACCATGTGAAATACATAACCACCAAAGACGTACGGAAGACGAGGAGAAGACTACTCAACATTGTGTCATAACCTACGTGGGAAAAGGATGGGAGGGAGAATAGATACATGTATATGTGTGAAAGAACCACATCTTGCACACCTAGAACAAACAAAGCATTGTAATCATATTTGCTGGGATAAAAAATAAAAAGTAAATTACAAATATGAACAAGAAGTAATGAGACATAAACTTAAAGGGCTTTTTCCTGGCACATTCCATTCTAATTTACAACCTAGAACACCGCTTCCATTAAGGCTCTCTGTTTCCCTAGTAACCAAATTTGTTTACGGGGAAATGCTGCCACCTAGTGGCCGTTTCCTGCAAGAACAGCTTTAAACTCACAGCTAATGGTCACTTAACATTCACAAGGACTCAGGGCTGTAAAGGACACCTGCCCTAAAAAACTGTGCAGTAGTAGGGAATGGACAATAAAATTCAAAAGAGGCAAATGTTTCAAGAAGAGAGTATGAAGAGTTTAGGTTTACTCACGCTCTTCTTTAAAACAAGGAAAATGGACAAAAGCTCAACCTCAGGGAGTGTTAGACCCATGCAATCTAATCTACAAAAAGTTTCAACTTACACCAGTCGACTCGCCATCAGCAAAAAGTCTACAAACAATAAATGCTGAAAGGGATTTAGAGAACTGTGTACCCTCTACCTGCTGGTGAGACGTAAAGGCGTAACAGCCAATGATGAGAACAGAAAGGAGCTGTGTTTAAAAGTAAAAATGGAGGTACCATTCAATCCAGCAGGCGCACCATTGGACCTCTCACCTGAGAAGACAAGAATCGAGAAGACACAGGCCGCAAAAGCTGCAGTGCAGCCTTATTCACAATAGCCAAGACAGTGAAGCAATCAAAATGTCCAACAACAGGTGAGTGGATAAAGAAGAAGTGGTCCATGTACACAGTGGAATATTAGCCATGGAAAACAATGAACCATTGCTCTCTGAGGCACCACAAATGAGTCTGGAGATAATCACGAAATATGAGGTAAGTCGGAAAGCAAAAGACCTATATTCTATGATATGACTTACAGGCGTTATCTAATAACTGACACAAATGAACATATTTCCACAGAGAAAGACACTCACAGACTTAGAAAACAAACTATGCTCATCTAAAAGGAAAAGTGGGGGGAATGGATCAATTAAGATTAGTGTTACTATATGTATACAAACACATATTATATACATATCTCAAAAAGACCGACCATAGAGCAAGGGAGGTCTGCGGAACCCTCAGTAACATTTTACATGGGAAGAGGATCTGTACTTGAATAGACATATAGAATGTACAAATGAACCAGATTGTGTACACCTAGGACAGACAATATTCTAAGCTTTACCCCAATTAAGAAAATTTTTAAAACCAAGAAGAATTAATGAGACATAAACTTATGGGGTTTCTCCATGCACATGCCAATGTAATTTACAACCTAGGACACGACTTCCAGAAAGGCTCTGCTGCCCTAGTACCCAGATTGGGGAATGGAGAAATGCTGCCTGCTTGAGGCCACTTCCCAGAACAGCAGCTTTAAACCCATTGCTAAAGGTCACTAAACATTCACCAAATTGCAGTTCGGTAAATGACACCTGCTATCTAAATAAATTCTGGGGTGGAAAATCGACCAAAAAATTAAAAAGAGGGCAAACCTCCAAGAAGACAATTTCAAGAGTTATATTGTACTCCCAATTGTTTCCTTTTTTTAACAGAAAAGAAAACGGCAGAGAAAAATGATGAGTTTTACGAATTTTCAAAGACATGCAAACTCAAATTACAAAAACCTATCAGCTCACAGCAGCCAGAAGGGCCATTAGCATAAATGCTGCAAACAATAAATGCTGAAGCGACTGTGGAGAAATGCGTACCCTCGATTCTAAGGGGGACGTGGTAAGAGCCACTAATGAAAACACAAAGAAGGTGCTTTGAAAAGGGAAACTCCGTGCTACCAGTCAGTCAATCACACCCACTGCTGGGTCTATCACCTGAGAAAATGAGAATCAAAAAGTCACAGGCTGCCAACCCTGCACTCCAACAATATTTACCATAGCCAACACTTGGAAGCAATGAAAATGTCCATCAACCGAGGAATGCACAACGTAGAAGTGGTCCACGTACACAGTGGAAATTTACTCCAATAAAAAATAAAAATTAAATTTAAAAATCCAACAAAAGTAAGGAGACATCAGCTTGTCTGGGTTTGTCCGGGCACACTCCACTCTAATTTATACCCGAGGAACCCCACAGACCGCAAGGGCTTTTCCCTAGACACCAGGGTGGGGGACATAGAAAGGCTGCCACCCTCTGGCAGTTACCTGCAAAAGCAGCTTTAAAGCCTGTGCTAATGGTCATTTCATAGGAACAAGTACTGCAGAACTGTAAATGAAACCTGCCCTCAAAATGTCTTGAGGGAGGTAACGGACAAAACATTTCAAAATGTGACACATACTTAAAGAGAACACTTTGAAGAACTAAGGGATAATCACAGCTTGAAAAATAAAAAAGACATGCCTTAAAGCTCAATTTCAACGGATTATGTGGCACATTCGAATTCAACCACAGAGAGGTATCAGCTCACACTTGTCAGAATAACCATCAGCAAGAAAACTACAAAACAATAAATGCTGAAGGTGTTGTGGAGAAATGCATACACTCAACTTCAAGTGGGACGTAAGTTGGAAAGGGCCACGAATGAGAACAGAATGGAGGTGCCTTAAAAAGGTAAACATTGAGCTACCATATGATCCAGCAGGCCCACTCCTCGACCTATAATCTAAGAAGAGAGAATTGGAAAGACACAGGCAGGCAAATCTGCATTGCACAGTATTACAATAGCCAAGATAGGGAAGTAACCAAAAAGTCCACCAACAGATGGGTGGACAAAGAAGAACTCTTCCGTGTACAGATGGAATATTCGCTAGTGAAAAAATGAAACAATGCCATTTGCAGCACCATAGATGAGTCTAGACGTACTCACGCCACCTGTAGTAAGTGAGAAAGCAAAAGACACATATCCTATCATATCCCTTTTAAGAGTTACTTAAAAATTGATACCAATGAAGATATTTCCACAGAGAAAGGCAATCACAGAATCGTTAAAAAGCTTATGGTTCACCACATAGAAAGGGATGAGGATTGGATACATTACCACATTGGGGTTAACAGAGATATACAAACCATGTGAAATACATAACCACCAAAGACGTACGGAAGACGAGGAGAAGACTACTCAACATTGTGTCATAACCTACGTGGGAAAAGGATGGGAGGGAGAATAGATACATGTATATGTGTGAAAGAACCACATCTTGCACACCTAGAACAAACAAACCATTGTAATCATATTTGCTGGGATAAAAAATAAAAAGTAAATTACAAATATGAACAAGAAGTAATGAGACATAAACTTAAAGGGTTTTTTCCTGGCACATTCCATTCTAATTTACAACCTAGAACACCGCTTCCATTAAGGCTCTCTGTTTCCCTAGTAACCAAATTTGTTTACGGGGAAATGCTGCCACCTAGTGGCCGTTTCCTGCAAGAACAGCTTTAAACTCACAGCTAATGGTCACTTAACATTCACAAGGACTCAGGGCTGTAAAGGACACCTGCCCTAAAAAACTGTGCAGTAGTAGGGAATGGACAATAAAATTCAAAAGAGGCAAATGTTTCAAGAAGAGAGTATGAAGAGTTTAGGTTTACTCACGCTCTTCTTTAAAACAAGGAAAATGGACAAAAGCTCAACCTCAGGGAGTGTTAGACCCATGCAATCTAATCTACAAAAAGTTTCAACTTACACCAGTCGACTCACCATCAGCAAAAAGTCTACAAACAATAAATGCTGAAGGGGATTTAGAGAACTGTGTACCCTCTACCTGCTGGTGAGACGTAAAGGCGTAACAGCCAATGATGAGAACAGAAAGGAGCTGTGTTTAAAAGTAAAAATGGAGGTACCATTCAATCCAGCAGGCGCACCATTGGACCTCTCACCTGAGAAGACAAGAATCGAGAAGACACAGGCCGCAAAAGCTGCAGTGCAGCCTTATTCACAATAGCCAAGACAGTGAAGCAATCAAAATGTCCAACAACAGGTGAGTGGATAAAGAAGAAGTGGTCCATGTACACAGTGGAATATTAGCCATGGAAAACAATGAACCATTGCTCTCTGAGGCACCACAAATGAGTCTGGAGATAATCACGAAATATGAGGTAAGTCGGAAAGCAAAAGACCTATATTCTATGATATGACTTACAGGCGTTATCTAATAACTGACACAAATGAACATATTTCCACAGAGAAAGACACTCACAGACTTAGAAAACAAACTATGCTCATCTAAAAGGAAAAGTGGGGGGAATGGATCAATTAAGATTAGTGTTACTATATGTATACAAACACATATTATATACATATCTCAAAAAGACCGACCATAGAGCAAGGGAGGTCTGCGGAACCCTCAGTAACATTTTACATGGGAAGAGGATCTGTACTTGAATAGACATATAGAATGTACAAATGAACCAGATTGTGTACACCTAGGACAGACAATATTCTAAGCTTTACCCCAATTAAGAAAATTTTTAAAACCAAGAAGAATTAATGAGACATAAACTTATGGGGTTTCTCCATGCACATGCCAATGTAATTTACAACCTAGGACACGACTTCCAGAAAGGCTCTGCTGCCCTAGTACCCAGATTGGGGAATGGAGAAATGCTGCCTGCTTGAGGCCACTTCCCAGAACAGCAGCTTTAAACCCATTGCTAAAGGTCACTAAACATTCACCAAATTGCAGTTCGGTAAATGACACCTGCTATCTAAATAAATTCTGGGGTGGAAAATCGACCAAAAAATTAAAAAGAGGGCAAACCTCCAAGAAGACAATTTCAAGAGTTATATTGTACTCCCAATTGTTTCCTTTTTTTAACAGAAAAGAAAACGGCAGAGAAAAATGATGAGTTTTACGAATTTTCAAAGACATGCAAACTCAAATTACAAAAACCTATCAGCTCACAGCAGCCAGAAGGGCCATTAGCATAAATGCTGCAAACAATAAATGCTGAAGCGACTGTGGAGAAATGCGTACCCTCGATTCTAAGGGGGACGTGGTAAGAGCCACTAATGAAAACACAAAGAAGGTGCTTTGAAAAGGGAAACTCCGTGCTACCAGTCAGTCAATCACACCCACTGCTGGGTCTATCACCTGAGAAAATGAGAATCAAAAAGTCACAGGCTGCCAACCCTGCACTCCAACAATATTTACCATAGCCAACACTTGGAAGCAATGAAAATGTCCATCAACCGAGGAATGCACAAAGTAGAAGTGGTCCACGTACACAGTGGAAATTTACTCCAATAAAAAATAAAAATTAAATTTAAAAATCCAACAAAAGTAAGGAGACATCAGCTTGTCTGGGTTTGTCCGGGCACACTCCACTCTAATTTATACCCGAGGAACCCCACAGACCGCAAGGGCTTTTCCCTAGATACCAGGGTGGGGGACATAGAAAGGCTGCCACCCTCTGGCAGTTACCTGCAAAAGCAGCTTTAAAGCCTGTGCTAATGGTCATTTCATAGGAACAAGTACTGCAGAACTGTAAATGAAACCTGCCCTCAAAATGTCTTGAGGGAGGTAACGGACAAAACATTTCAAAATGTGACACATACTTAAAGAGAACACTTTGAAGAACTAAGGGATAATCACAGCTTGAAAAATAAAAAAGACATGCCTTAAAGCTCAATTTCAACGGATTATGTGGCACATTCGAATTCAACCACAGAGAGGTATCAGCTCACACTTGTCAGAATAACCATCAGCAAGAAAACTACAAAACAATAAATGCTGAAGGTGTTGTGGAGAAATGCATACACTCAACTTCAAGTGGGACGTAAGTTGGAAAGGGCCACGAATGAGAACAGAATGGAGGTGCCTTAAAAAGGTAAACATTGAGCTACCATATGATCCAGCAGGCCCACTCCTCGACCTATAATCTAAGAAGAGAGAATTGGAAAGACACAGGCAGGCAAATCTGCATTGCACAGTATTACAATAGCCAAGATAGGGAAGTAACCAAAAAGTCCACCAACAGATGGGTGGACAAAGAAGAACTCTTCCGTGTACAGATGGAATATTCGCTAGTGAAAAAATGAAACAATGCCATTTGCAGCACCATAGATGAGTCTAGACGTACTCACGCCACCTGTAGTAAGTGAGAAAGCAAAAGACACATATCCTGTCATATCCCTTTTAAGAGTTACTTAAAAATTGATACCAATGAAGATATTTCCACAGAGAAAGGCAATCACAGAATCGTTAAAAAGCTTATGGTTCACCACATAGAAAGGGATGAGGATTGGATACATTACCACATTGGGGTGAACAGAGATATACAAACCATGTGAAATACATAACCACCAAAGACGTACGGAAGACGAGGAGAAGACTACTCAACATTGTGTCATAACCTACGTGGGAAAAGGATGGGAGGGAGAATAGATACATGTATATGTGTGAAAGAACCACATCTTGCACACCTAGAACAAACAAAGCATTGTAATCATATTTGCTGGGATAAAAAATAAAAAGTAAATTACAAATATGAACAAGAAGTAATGAGACATAAACTTAAAGGGCTTTTTCCTGGCACATTCCATTCTAATTTACAACCTAGAACACCGCTTCCATTAAGGCTCTCTGTTTCCCTAGTAACCAAATTTGTTTACGGGGAAATGCTGCCACCTAGTGGCCGTTTCCTGCAAGAACAGCTTTAAACTCACAGCTAATGGTCACTTAACATTCACAAGGACTCAGGGCTGTAAAGGACACCTGCCCTAAAAAACTGTGCAGTAGTAGGGAATGGACAATAAAATTCAAAAGAGGCAAATGTTTCAAGAAGAGAGTATGAAGAGTTTAGGTTTACTCACGCTCTTCTTTAAAACAAGGAAAATGGACAAAAGCTCAACCTCAGGGAGTGTTAGACCCATGCAATCTAATCTACAAAAAGTTTCAACTTACACCAGTCGACTCACCATCAGCAAAAAGTCTACAAACAATAAATGCTGAAGGGGATTTAGAGAACTGTGTACCCTCTACCTGCTGGTGAGACGTAAAGGCGTAACAGCCAATGATGAGAACAGAAAGGAGCTGTGTTTAAAAGTAAAAATGGAGGTACCATTCAATCCAGCAGGCGCACCATTGGACCTCTCACCTGAGAAGACAAGAATCGAGAAGACACAGGCCGCAAAAGCTGCAGTGCAGCCTTATTCACAATAGCCAAGACAGTGAAGCAATCAAAATGTCCAACAACAGGTGAGTGGATAAAGAAGAAGTGGTCCATGTACACAGTGGAATATTAGCCATGGAAAACAATGAACCATTGCTCTCTGAGGCACCACAAATGAGTCTGGAGATAATCACGAAATATGAGGTAAGTCGGAAAGCAAAAGACCTATATTCTATGATATGACTTACAGGCGTTATCTAATAACTGACACAAATGAACATATTTCCACAGAGAAAGACACTCACAGACTTAGAAAACAAACTATGCTCATCTAAAAGGAAAAGTGGGGGGAATGGATCAATTAAGATTAGTGTTACTATATGTATACAAACACATATTATATACATATCTCAAAAAGACCGACCATAGAGCAAGGGAGGTCTGCGGAACCCTCAGTAACATTTTACATGGGAAGAGGATCTGTACTTGAATAGACATATAGAATGTACAAATGAACCAGATTGTGTACACCTAGGACAGACAATATTCTAAGCTTTACCCCAATTAAGAAAATTTTTAAAACCAAGAAGAATTAATGAGACATAAACTTATGGGGTTTCTCCATGCACATGCCAATGTAATTTACAACCTAGGACACGACTTCCAGAAAGGCTCTGCTGCCCTAGTACCCAGATTGGGGAATGGAGAAATGCTGCCTGCTTGAGGCCACTTCCCAGAACAGCAGCTTTAAACCCATTGCTAAAGGTCACTAAACATTCACCAAATTGCAGTTCGGTAAATGACACCTGCTATCTAAATAAATTCTGGGGTGGAAAATCGACCAAAAAATTAAAAAGAGGGCAAACCTCCAAGAAGACAATTTCAAGAGTTATATTGTACTCCCAATTGTTTCCTTTTTTTAACAGAAAAGAAAACGGCAGAGAAAAATGATGAGTTTTACGAATTTTCAAAGACATGCAAACTCAAATTACAAAAACCTATCAGCTCACAGCAGCCAGAAGGGCCATTAGCATAAATGCTGCAAACAATAAATGCTGAAGCGACTGTGGAGAAATGCGTACCCTCGATTCTAAGGGGGACGTGGTAAGAGCCACTAATGAAAACACAAAGAAGGTGCTTTGAAAAGGGAAACTCCGTGCTACCAGTCAGTCAATCACACCCACTGCTGGGTCTATCACCTGAGAAAATGAGAATCAAAAAGTCACAGGCTGCCAACCCTGCACTCCAACAATATTTACCATAGCCAACACTTGGAAGCAATGAAAATGTCCATCAACCGAGGAATGCACAACGTAGAAGTGGTCCACGTACACAGTGGAAATTTACTCCAATAAAAAATAAAAATTAAATTTAAAAATCCAACAAAAGTAAGGAGACATCAGCTTGTCTGGGTTTGTCCGGGCACACTCCACTCTAATTTATACCCGAGGAACCCCACAGACCGCAAGGGCTTTTCCCTAGACACCAGGGTGGGGGACATAGAAAGGCTGCCACCCTCTGGCAGTTACCTGCAAAAGCAGCTTTAAAGCCTGTGCTAATGGTCATTTCATAGGAACAAGTACTGCAGAACTGTAAATGAAACCTGCCCTCAAAATGTCTTGAGGGAGGTAACGGACAAAACATTTCAAAATGTGACACATACTTAAAGAGAACACTTTGAAGAACTAAGGGATAATCACAGCTTGAAAAATAAAAAAGACATGCCTTAAAGCTCAATTTCAACGGATTATGTGGCACATTCGAATTCAACCACAGAGAGGTATCAGCTCACACTTGTCAGAATAACCATCAGCAAGAAAACTACAAAACAATAAATGCTGAAGGTGTTGTGGAGAAATGCATACACTCAACTTCAAGTGGGACGTAAGTTGGAAAGGGCCACGAATGAGAACAGAATGGAGGTGCCTTAAAAAGGTAAACATTGAGCTACCATATGATCCAGCAGGCCCACTCCTCGACCTATAATCTAAGAAGAGAGAATTGGAAAGACACAGGCAGGCAAATCTGCATTGCACAGTATTACAATAGCCAAGATAGGGAAGTAACCAAAAAGTCCACCAACAGATGGGTGGACAAAGAAGAACTCTTCCGTGTACAGATGGAATATTCGCTAGTGAAAAAATGAAACAATGCCATTTGCAGCACCATAGATGAGTCTAGACGTACTCACGCCACCTGTAGTAAGTGAGAAAGCAAAAGACACATATCCTGTCATATCCCTTTTAAGAGTTACTTAAAAATTGATACCAATGAAGATATTTCCACAGAGAAAGGCAATCACAGAATCGTTAAAAAGCTTATGGTTCACCACATAGAAAGGGATGAGGATTGGATACATTACCACATTGGGGTGAACAGAGATATACAAACCATGTGAAATACATAACCACCAAAGACGTACGGAAGACGAGGAGAAGACTACTCAACATTGTGTCATAACCTACGTGGGAAAAGGATGGGAGGAAGAATAGATACATGTATATGTGTGAAAGAACCACATCTTGCACACCTAGAACAAACAAAGCATTGTAATCATATTTGCTGGGATAAAAAATAAAAAGTAAATTACAAATATGAACAAGAAGTAATGAGACATAAACTTAAAGGGCTTTTTCCTGGCACATTCCATTCTAATTTACAACCTAGAACACCGCTTCCATTAAGGCTCTCTGTTTCCCTAGTAACCAAATTTGTTTACGGGGAAATGCTGCCACCTAGTGGCCGTTTCCTGCAAGAACAGCTTTAAACTCACAGCTAATGGTCACTTAACATTCACAAGGACTCAGGGCTGTAAAGGACACCTGCCCTAAAAAACTGTGCAGTAGTAGGGAATGGACAATAAAATTCAAAAGAGGCAAATGTTTCAAGAAGAGAGTATGAAGAGTTTAGGTTTACTCACGCTCTTCTTTAAAACAAGGAAAATGGACAAAAGCTCAACCTCAGGGAGTGTTAGACCCATGCAATCTAATCTACAAAAAGTTTCAACTTACACCAGTCGACTCACCATCAGCAAAAAGTCTACAAACAATAAATGCTGAAGGGGATTTAGAGAACTGTGTACCCTCTACCTGCTGGTGAGACGTAAAGGCGTAACAGCCAATGATGAGAACAGAAAGGAGCTGTGTTTAAAAGTAAAAATGGAGGTACCATTCAATCCAGCAGGCGCACCATTGGACCTCTCACCTGAGAAGACAAGAATCGAGAAGACACAGGCCGCAAAAGCTGCAGTGCAGCCTTATTCACAATAGCCAAGACAGTGAAGCAATCAAAATGTCCAACAACAGGTGAGTGGATAAAGAAGAAGTGGTCCATGTACACAGTGGAATATTAGCCATGGAAAACAATGAACCATTGCTCTCTGAGGCACCACAAATGAGTCTGGAGATAATCACGAAATATGAGGTAAGTCGGAAAGCAAAAGACCTATATTCTATGATATGACTTACAGGCGTTATCTAATAACTGACACAAATGAACATATTTCCACAGAGAAAGACACTCACAGACTTAGAAAACAAACTATGCTCATCTAAAAGGAAAAGTGGGGGGAATGGATCAATTAAGATTAGTGTTACTATATGTATACAAACACATATTATATACATATCTCAAAAAGACCGACCATAGAGCAAGGGAGGTCTGCGGAACCCTCAGTAACATTTTACATGGGAAGAGGATCTGTACTTGAATAGACATATAGAATGTACAAATGAACCAGATTGTGTACACCTAGGACAGACAATATTCTAAGCTTTACCCCAATTAAGAAAATTTTTAAAACCAAGAAGAATTAATGAGACATAAACTTATGGGGTTTCTCCATGCACATGCCAATGTAATTTACAACCTAGGACACGACTTCCAGAAAGGCTCTGCTGCCCTAGTACCCAGATTGGGGAATGGAGAAATGCTGCCTGCTTGAGGCCACTTCCCAGAACAGCAGCTTTAAACCCATTGCTAAAGGTCACTAAACATTCACCAAATTGCAGTTCGGTAAATGACACCTGCTATCTAAATAAATTCTGGGGTGGAAAATCGACCAAAAAATTAAAAAGAGGGCAAACCTCCAAGAAGACAATTTCAAGAGTTATATTGTACTCCCAATTGTTTCCTTTTTTTAACAGAAAAGAAAACGGCAGAGAAAAATGATGAGTTTTACGAATTTTCAAAGACATGCAAACTCAAATTACAAAAACCTATCAGCTCACAGCAGCCAGAAGGGCCATTAGCATAAATGCTGCAAACAATAAATGCTGAAGCGACTGTGGAGAAATGCGTACCCTCGATTCTAAGGGGGACGTGGTAAGAGCCACTAATGAAAACACAAAGAAGGTGCTTTGAAAAGGGAAACTCCGTGCTACCAGTCAGTCAATCACACCCACTGCTGGGTCTATCACCTGAGAAAATGAGAATCAAAAAGTCACAGGCTGCCAACCCTGCACTCCAACAATATTTACCATAGCCAACACTTGGAAGCAATGAAAATGTCCATCAACCGAGGAATGCACAAAGTAGAAGTGGTCCACGTACACAGTGGAAATTTACTCCAATAAAAAATAAAAATTAAATTTAAAAATCCAACAAAAGTAAGGAGACATCAGCTTGTCTGGGTTTGTCCGGGCACACTCCACTCTAATTTATACCCGAGGAACCCCACAGACCGCAAGGGCTTTTCCCTAGATACCAGGGTGGGGGACATAGAAAGGCTGCCACCCTCTGGCAGTTACCTGCAAAAGCAGCTTTAAAGCCTGTGCTAATGGTCATTTCATAGGAACAAGTACTGCAGAACTGTAAATGAAACCTGCCCTCAAAATGTCTTGAGGGAGGTAACGGACAAAACATTTCAAAATGTGACACATACTTAAAGAGAACACTTTGAAGAACTAAGGGATAATCACAGCTTGAAAAATAAAAAAGACATGCCTTAAAGCTCAATTTCAACGGATTATGTGGCACATTCGAATTCAACCACAGAGAGGTATCAGCTCACACTTGTCAGAATAACCATCAGCAAGAAAACTACAAAACAATAAATGCTGAAGGTGTTGTGGAGAAATGCATACACTCAACTTCAAGTGGGACGTAAGTTGGAAAGGGCCACGAATGAGAACAGAATGGAGGTGCCTTAAAAAGGTAAACATTGAGCTACCATATGATCCAGCAGGCCCACTCCTCGACCTATAATCTAAGAAGAGAGAATTGGAAAGACACAGGCAGGCAAATCTGCATTGCACAGTATTACAATAGCCAAGATAGGGAAGTAACCAAAAAGTCCACCAACAGATGGGTGGACAAAGAAGAACTCTTCCGTGTACAGATGGAATATTCGCTAGTGAAAAAATGAAACAATGCCATTTGCAGCACCATAGATGAGTCTAGACGTACTCACGCCACCTGTAGTAAGTGAGAAAGCAAAAGACACATATCCTATCATATCCCTTTTAAGAGTTACTTAAAAATTGATACCAATGAAGATATTTCCACAGAGAAAGGCAATCACAGAATCGTTAAAAAGCTTATGGTTCACCACATAGAAAGGGATGAGGATTGGATACATTACCACATTGGGGTTAACAGAGATATACAAACCATGTGAAATACATAACCACCAAAGACGTACGGAAGACGAGGAGAAGACTACTCAACATTGTGTCATAACCTACGTGGGAAAAGGATGGGAGGGAGAATAGATACATGTATATGTGTGAAAGAACCACATCTTGCACACCTAGAACAAACAAAGCATTGTAATCATATTTGCTGGGATAAAAAATAAAAAGTAAATTACAAATATGAACAAGAAGTAATGAGACATAAACTTAAAGGGCTTTTTCCTGGCACATTCCATTCTAATTTACAACCTAGAACACCGCTTCCATTAAGGCTCTCTGTTTCCCTAGTAACCAAATTTGTTTACGGGGAAATGCTGCCACCTAGTGGCCGTTTCCTGCAAGAACAGCTTTAAACTCACAGCTAATGGTCACTTAACATTCACAAGGACTCAGGGCTGTAAAGGACACCTGCCCTAAAAAACTGTGCAGTAGTAGGGAATGGACAATAAAATTCAAAAGAGGCAAATGTTTCAAGAAGAGAGTATGAAGAGTTTAGGTTTACTCACGCTCTTCTTTAAAACAAGGAAAATGGACAAAAGCTCAACCTCAGGGAGTGTTAGACCCATGCAATCTAATCTACAAAAAGTTTCAACTTACACCAGTCGACTCACCATCAGCAAAAAGTCTACAAACAATAAATGCTGAAGGGGATTTAGAGAACTGTGTACCCTCTACCTGCTGGTGAGACGTAAAGGCGTAACAGCCAATGATGAGAACAGAAAGGAGCTGTGTTTAAAAGTAAAAATGGAGGTACCATTCAATCCAGCAGGCGCACCATTGGACCTCTCACCTGAGAAGACAAGAATCGAGAAGACACAGGCCGCAAAAGCTGCAGTGCAGCCTTATTCACAATAGCCAAGACAGTGAAGCAATCAAAATGTCCAACAACAGGTGAGTGGATAAAGAAGAAGTGGTCCATGTACACAGTGGAATATTAGCCATGGAAAACAATGAACCATTGCTCTCTGAGGCACCACAAATGAGTCTGGAGATAATCACGAAATATGAGGTAAGTCGGAAAGCAAAAGACCTATATTCTATGATATGACTTACAGGCGTTATCTAATAACTGACACAAATGAACATATTTCCACAGAGAAAGACACTCACAGACTTAGAAAACAAACTATGCTCATCTAAAAGGAAAAGTGGGGGGAATGGATCAATTAAGATTAGTGTTACTATATGTATACAAACACATATTATATACATATCTCAAAAAGACCGACCATAGAGCAAGGGAGGTCTGCGGAACCCTCAGTAACATTTTACATGGGAAGAGGATCTGTACTTGAATAGACATATAGAATGTACAAATGAACCAGATTGTGTACACCTAGGACAGACAATATTCTAAGCTTTACCCCAATTAAGAAAATTTTTAAAACCAAGAAGAATTAATGAGACATAAACTTATGGGGTTTCTCCATGCACATGCCAATGTAATTTACAACCTAGGACACGACTTCCAGAAAGGCTCTGCTGCCCTAGTACCCAGATTGGGGAATGGAGAAATGCTGCCTGCTTGAGGCCACTTCCCAGAACAGCAGCTTTAAACCCATTGCTAAAGGTCACTAAACATTCACCAAATTGCAGTTCGGTAAATGACACCTGCTATCTAAATAAATTCTGGGGTGGAAAATCGACCAAAAAATTAAAAAGAGGGCAAACCTCCAAGAAGACAATTTCAAGAGTTATATTGTACTCCCAATTGTTTCCTTTTTTTAACAGAAAAGAAAACGGCAGAGAAAAATGATGAGTTTTACGAATTTTCAAAGACATGCAAACTCAAATTACAAAAACCTATCAGCTCACAGCAGCCAGAAGGGCCATTAGCATAAATGCTGCAAACAATAAATGCTGAAGCGACTGTGGAGAAATGCGTACCCTCGATTCTAAGGGGGACGTGGTAAGAGCCACTAATGAAAACACAAAGAAGGTGCTTTGAAAAGGGAAACTCCGTGCTACCAGTCAGTCAATCACACCCACTGCTGGGTCTATCACC
Organism: Balaenoptera ricei; assembly: GCF_028023285.1. NCBI lineage: Eukaryota > Metazoa > Chordata > Mammalia > Artiodactyla > Balaenopteridae > Balaenoptera > Balaenoptera ricei. Next base: position 137,937,596 of record NC_082641.1, on the reverse strand, counting down.
TGAGAAAATGAGAATCAAAAAGTCACAGGCTGCCAACCCTGCACTCCAACAATATTTACCATAGCCAACACTTGGAAGCAATGAAAATGTCCATCAACCGAGGAATGCACAACGTAGAAGTGGTCCACGTACACAGTGGAAATTTACTCCAATAAAAAATAAAAATTAAATTTAAAAATCCAACAAAAGTAAGGAGACATCAGCTTGTCTGGGTTTGTCCGGGCACACTCCACTCTAATTTATACCCGAGGAACCCCACAGACCGCAAGGGCTTTTCCCTAGACACCAGGGTGGGGGACATAGAAAGGCTGCCACCCTCTGGCAGTTACCTGCAAAAGCAGCTTTAAAGCCTGTGCTAATGGTCATTTCATAGGAACAAGTACTGCAGAACTGTAAATGAAACCTGCCCTCAAAATGTCTTGAGGGAGGTAACGGACAAAACATTTCAAAATGTGACACATACTTAAAGAGAACACTTTGAAGAACTAAGGGATAATCACAGCTTGAAAAATAAAAAAGACATGCCTTAAAGCTCAATTTCAACGGATTATGTGGCACATTCGAATTCAACCACAGAGAGGTATCAGCTCACACTTGTCAGAATAACCATCAGCAAGAAAACTACAAAACAATAAATGCTGAAGGTGTTGTGGAGAAATGCATACACTCAACTTCAAGTGGGACGTAAGTTGGAAAGGGCCACGAATGAGAACAGAATGGAGGTGCCTTAAAAAGGTAAACATTGAGCTACCATATGATCCAGCAGGCCCACTCCTCGACCTATAATCTAAGAAGAGAGAATTGGAAAGACACAGGCAGGCAAATCTGCATTGCACAGTATTACAATAGCCAAGATAGGGAAGTAACCAAAAAGTCCACCAACAGATGGGTGGACAAAGAAGAACTCTTCCGTGTACAGATGGAATATTCGCTAGTGAAAAAATGAAACAATGCCATTTGCAGCACCATAGATGAGTCTAGACGTACTCACGCCACCTGTAGTAAGTGAGAAAGCAAAAGACACATATCCTATCATATCCCTTTTAAGAGTTACTTAAAAATTGATACCAATGAAGATATTTCCACAGAGAAAGGCAATCACAGAATCGTTAAAAAGCTTATGGTTCACCACATAGAAAGGGATGAGGATTGGATACATTACCACATTGGGGTTAACAGAGATATACAAACCATGTGAAATACATAACCACCAAAGACGTACGGAAGACGAGGAGAAGACTACTCAACATTGTGTCATAACCTACGTGGGAAAAGGATGGGAGGGAGAATAGATACATGTATATGTGTGAAAGAACCACATCTTGCACACCTAGAACAAACAAACCATTGTAATCATATTTGCTGGGATAAAAAATAAAAAGTAAATTACAAATATGAACAAGAAGTAATGAGACATAAACTTAAAGGGCTTTTTCCTGGCACATTCCATTCTAATTTACAACCTAGAACACCGCTTCCATTAAGGCTCTCTGTTTCCCTAGTAACCAAATTTGTTTACGGGGAAATGCTGCCACCTAGTGGCCGTTTCCTGCAAGAACAGCTTTAAACTCACAGCTAATGGTCACTTAACATTCACAAGGACTCAGGGCTGTAAAGGACACCTGCCCTAAAAAACTGTGCAGTAGTAGGGAATGGACAATAAAATTCAAAAGAGGCAAATGTTTCAAGAAGAGAGTATGAAGAGTTTAGGTTTACTCACGCTCTTCTTTAAAACAAGGAAAATGGACAAAAGCTCAACCTCAGGGAGTGTTAGACCCATGCAATCTAATCTACAAAAAGTTTCAACTTACACCAGTCGACTCACCATCAGCAAAAAGTCTACAAACAATAAATGCTGAAGGGGATTTAGAGAACTGTGTACCCTCTACCTGCTGGTGAGACGTAAAGGCGTAACAGCCAATGATGAGAACAGAAAGGAGCTGTGTTTAAAAGTAAAAATGGAGGTACCATTCAATCCAGCAGGCGCACCATTGGACCTCTCACCTGAGAAGACAAGAATCGAGAAGACACAGGCCGCAAAAGCTGCAGTGCAGCCTTATTCACAATAGCCAAGACAGTGAAGCAATCAAAATGTCCAACAACAGGTGAGTGGATAAAGAAGAAGTGGTCCATGTACACAGTGGAATATTAGCCATGGAAAACAATGAACCATTGCTCTCTGAGGCACCACAAATGAGTCTGGAGATAATCACGAAATATGAGGTAAGTCGGAAAGCAAAAGACCTATATTCTATGATATGACTTACAGGCGTTATCTAATAACTGACACAAATGAACATATTTCCACAGAGAAAGACACTCACAGACTTAGAAAACAAACTATGCTCATCTAAAAGGAAAAGTGGGGGGAATGGATCAATTAAGATTAGTGTTACTATATGTATACAAACACATATTATATACATATCTCAAAAAGACCGACCATAGAGCAAGGGAGGTCTGCGGAACCCTCAGTAACATTTTACATGGGAAGAGGATCTGTACTTGAATAGACATATAGAATGTACAAATGAACCAGATTGTGTACACCTAGGACAGACAATATTCTAAGCTTTACCCCAATTAAGAAAATTTTTAAAACCAAGAAGAATTAATGAGACATAAACTTATGGGGTTTCTCCATGCACATGCCAATGTAATTTACAACCTAGGACACGACTTCCAGAAAGGCTCTGCTGCCCTAGTACCCAGATTGGGGAATGGAGAAATGCTGCCTGCTTGAGGCCACTTCCCAGAACAGCAGCTTTAAACCCATTGCTAAAGGTCACTAAACATTCACCAAATTGCAGTTCGGTAAATGACACCTGCTATCTAAATAAATTCTGGGGTGGAAAATCGACCAAAAAATTAAAAAGAGGGCAAACCTCCAAGAAGACAATTTCAAGAGTTATATTGTACTCCCAATTGTTTCCTTTTTTTAACAGAAAAGAAAACGGCAGAGAAAAATGATGAGTTTTACGAATTTTCAAAGACATGCAAACTCAAATTACAAAAACCTATCAGCTCACAGCAGCCAGAAGGGCCATTAGCATAAATGCTGCAAACAATAAATGCTGAAGCGACTGTGGAGAAATGCGTACCCTCGATTCTAAGGGGGACGTGGTAAGAGCCACTAATGAAAACACAAAGAAGGTGCTTTGAAAAGGGAAACTCCGTGCTACCAGTCAGTCAATCACACCCACTGCTGGGTCTATCACCTGAGAAAATGAGAATCAAAAAGTCACAGGCTGCCAACCCTGCACTCCAACAATATTTACCATAGCCAACACTTGGAAGCAATGAAAATGTCCATCAACCGAGGAATGCACAACGTAGAAGTGGTCCACGTACACAGTGGAAATTTACTCCAATAAAAAATAAAAATTAAATTTAAAAATCCAACAAAAGTAAGGAGACATCAGCTTGTCTGGGTTTGTCCGGGCACACTCCACTCTAATTTATACCCGAGGAACCCCACAGACCGCAAGGGCTTTTCCCTAGACACCAGGGTGGGGGACATAGAAAGGCTGCCACCCTCTGGCAGTTACCTGCAAAAGCAGCTTTAAAGCCTGTGCTAATGGTCATTTCATAGGAACAAGTACTGCAGAACTGTAAATGAAACCTGCCCTCAAAATGTCTTGAGGGAGGTAACGGACAAAACATTTCAAAATGTGACACATACTTAAAGAGAACACTTTGAAGAACTAAGGGATAATCACAGCTTGAAAAATAAAAAAGACATGCCTTAAAGCTCAATTTCAACGGATTATGTGGCACATTCGAATTCAACCACAGAGAGGTATCAGCTCACACTTGTCAGAATAACCATCAGCAAGAAAACTACAAAACAATAAATGCTGAAGGTGTTGTGGAGAAATGCATACACTCAACTTCAAGTGGGACGTAAGTTGGAAAGGGCCACGAATGAGAACAGAATGGAGGTGCCTTAAAAAGGTAAACATTGAGCTACCATATGATCCAGCAGGCCCACTCCTCGACCTATAATCTAAGAAGAGAGAATTGGAAAGACACAGGCAGGCAAATCTGCATTGCACAGTATTACAATAGCCAAGATAGGGAAGTAACCAAAAAGTCCACCAACAGATGGGTGGACAAAGAAGAACTCTTCCGTGTACAGATGGAATATTCGCTAGTGAAAAAATGAAACAATGCCATTTGCAGCACCATAGATGAGTCTAGACGTAATCACGCCACCTGTAGTAAGTGAGAAAGCAAAAGACACATATCCTGTCATATCCCTTTTAAGAGTTACTTAAAAATTGATACCAATGAAGATATTTCCACAGAGAAAGGCAATCACAGAATCGTTAAAAAGCTTATGGTTCACCACATAGAAAGGGATGAGGATTGGATACATTACCACATTGGGGTGAACAGAGATATACAAACCATGTGAAATGCATAACCACCAAAGACGTACGGAAGACGAGGAGAAGACTACTCAACATTGTGTCATAACCTACGTGGGAAAAGGATGGGAGGAAGAATAGATACATGTATATGTGTGAAAGAACCACATCTTGCACACCTAGAACAAACAAACCATTGTAATCATATTTGCTGGGATAAAAAATAAAAAGTAAATTACAAATATGAACAAGAAGTAATGAGACATAAACTTAAAGGGCTTTTTCCTGGCACATTCCATTCTAATTTACAACCTAGAACACCGCTTCCATTAAGGCTCTCTGTTTCCCTAGTAACCAAATTTGTTTACGGGGAAATGCTGCCACCTAGTGGCCGTTTCCTGCAAGAACAGCTTTAAACTCACAGCTAATGGTCACTTAACATTCACAAGGACTCAGGGCTGTAAAGGACACCTGCCCTAAAAAACTGTGCAGAAGTAGGGAATGGACAATAAAATTCAAAAGAGGCAAATGTTTCAAGAAGAGAGTATGAAGAGTTTAGGTTTACTCACGCTCTTCTTTAAAACAAGGAAAATGGACAAAAGCTCAACCTCAGGGAGTGTTAGACCCATGCAATCTAATCTACAAAAAGTTTCAACTTACACCAGTCGACTCACCATCAGCAAAAAGTCTACAAACAATAAATGCTGAAGGGGATTTAGAGAACTGTGTACCCTCTACCTGCTGGTGAGACGTAAAGGCGTAACAGCCAATGATGAGAACAGAAAGGAGCTGTGTTTAAAAGTAAAAATGGAGGTACCATTCAATCCAGCAGGCGCACCATTGGACCTCTCACCTGAGAAGACAAGAATCGAGAAGACACAGGCCGCAAAAGCTGCAGTGCAGCCTTATTCACAATAGCCAAGACAGTGAAGCAATCAAAATGTCCAACAACAGGTGAGTGGATAAAGAAGAAGTGGTCCATGTACACAGTGGAATATTAGCCATGGAAAACAATGAACCATTGCTCTCTGAGGCACCACAAATGAGTCTGGAGATAATCACGAAATATGAGGTAAGTCGGAAAGCAAAAGACCTATATTCTATGATATGACTTACAGGCGTTATCTAATAACTGACACAAATGAACATATTTCCACAGAGAAAGACACTCACAGACTTAGAAAACAAACTATGCTCATCTAAAAGGAAAAGTGGGGGGAATGGATCAATTAAGATTAGTGTTACTATATGTATACAAACACATATTATATACATATCTCAAAAAGACCGACCATAGAGCAAGGGAGGTCTGCGGAACCCTCAGTAACATTTTACATGGGAAGAGGATCTGTACTTGAATAGACATATAGAATGTACAAATGAACCAGATTGTGTACACCTAGGACAGACAATATTCTAAGCTTTACCCCAATTAAGAAAATTTTTAAAACCAAGAAGAATTAATGAGACATAAACTTATGGGGTTTCTCCATGCACATGCCAATGTAATTTACAACCTAGGACACGACTTCCAGAAAGGCTCTGCTGCCCTAGTACCCAGATTGGGGAATGGAGAAATGCTGCCTGCTTGAGGCCACTTCCCAGAACAGCAGCTTTAAACCCATTGCTAAAGGTCACTAAACATTCACCAAATTGCAGTTCGGTAAATGACACCTGCTATCTAAATAAATTCTGGGGTGGAAAATCGACCAAAAAATTAAAAAGAGGGCAAACCTCCAAGAAGACAATTTCAAGAGTTATATTGTACTCCCAATTGTTTCCTTTTTTTAACAGAAAAGAAAACGGCAGAGAAAAATGATGAGTTTTACGAATTTTCAAAGACATGCAAACTCAAATTACAAAAACCTATCAGCTCACAGCAGCCAGAAGGGCCATTAGCATAAATGCTGCAAACAATAAATGCTGAAGCGACTGTGGAGAAATGCGTACCCTCGATTCTAAGGGGGACGTGGTAAGAGCCACTAATGAAAACACAAAGAAGGTGCTTTGAAAAGGGAAACTCCGTGCTACCAGTCAGTCAATCACACCCACTGCTGGGTCTATCACCTGAGAAAATGAGAATCAAAAAGTCACAGGCTGCCAACCCTGCACTCCAACAATATTTACCATAGCCAACACTTGGAAGCAATGAAAATGTCCATCAACCGAGGAATGCACAAAGTAGAAGTGGTCCACGTACACAGTGGAAATTTACTCCAATAAAAAATAAAAATTAAATTTAAAAATCCAACAAAAGTAAGGAGACATCAGCTTGTCTGGGTTTGTCCGGGCACACTCCACTCTAATTTATACCCGAGGAACCCCACAGACCGCAAGGGCTTTTCCCTAGATACCAGGGTGGGGGACATAGAAAGGCTGCCACCCTCTGGCAGTTACCTGCAAAAGCAGCTTTAAAGCCTGTGCTAATGGTCATTTCATAGGAACAAGTACTGCAGAACTGTAAATGAAACCTGCCCTCAAAATGTCTTGAGGGAGGTAACGGACAAAACATTTCAAAATGTGACACATACTTAAAGAGAACACTTTGAAGAACTAAGGGATAATCACAGCTTGAAAAATAAAAAAGACATGCCTTAAAGCTCAATTTCAACGGATTATGTGGCACATTCGAATTCAACCACAGAGAGGTATCAGCTCACACTTGTCAGAATAACCATCAGCAAGAAAACTACAAAACAATAAATGCTGAAGGTGTTGTGGAGAAATGCATACACTCAACTTCAAGTGGGACGTAAGTTGGAAAGGGCCACGAATGAGAACAGAATGGAGGTGCCTTAAAAAGGTAAACATTGAGCTACCATATGATCCAGCAGGCCCACTCCTCGACCTATAATCTAAGAAGAGAGAATTGGAAAGACACAGGCAGGCAAATCTGCATTGCACAGTATTACAATAGCCAAGATAGGGAAGTAACCAAAAAGTCCACCAACAGATGGGTGGACAAAGAAGAACTCTTCCGTGTACAGATGGAATATTCGCTAGTGAAAAAATGAAACAATGCCATTTGCAGCACCATAGATGAGTCTAGACGTAATCACGCCACCTGTAGTAAGTGAGAAAGCAAAAGACACATATCCTGTCATATCCCTTTTAAGAGTTACTTAAAAATTGATACCAATGAAGATATTTCCACAGAGAAAGGCAATCACAGAATCGTTAAAAAGCTTATGGTTCACCACATAGAAAGGGATGAGGATTGGATACATTACCACATTGGGGTGAACAGAGATATACAAACCATGTGAAATACATAACCACCAAAGACGTACGGAAGACGAGGAGAAGACTACTCAACATTGTGTCATAACCTACGTGGGAAAAGGATGGGAGGAAGAATAGATACATGTATATGTGTGAAAGAACCACATCTTGCACACCTAGAACAAACAAACCATTGTAATCATATTTGCTGGGATAAAAAATAAAAAGTAAATTACAAATATGAACAAGAAGTAATGAGACATAAACTTAAAGGGCTTTTTCCTGGCACATTCCATTCTAATTTACAACCTAGAACACCGCTTCCATTAAGGCTCTCTGTTTCCCTAGTAACCAAATTTGTTTACGGGGAAATGCTGCCACCTAGTGGCCGTTTCCTGCAAGAACAGCTTTAAACTCACAGCTAATGGTCACTTAACATTCACAAGGACTCAGGGCTGTAAAGGACACCTGCCCTAAAAAACTGTGCAGAAGTAGGGAATGGACAATAAAATTCAAAAGAGGCAAATGTTTCAAGAAGAGAGTATGAAGAGTTTAGGTTTACTCACGCTCTTCTTTAAAACAAGGAAAATGGACAAAAGCTCAACCTCAGGGAGTGTTAGACCCATGCAATCTAATCTACAAAAAGTTTCAACTTACACCAGTCGACTCACCATCAGCAAAAAGTCTACAAACAATAAATGCTGAAGGGGATTTAGAGAACTGTGTACCCTCTACCTGCTGGTGAGACGTAAAGGCGTAACAGCCAATGATGAGAACAGAAAGGAGCTGTGTTTAAAAGTAAAACTGGAGGTACCATTCAATCCAGCAGGCGCACCATTGGACCTCTCACCTGAGAAGACAAGAATCGAGAAGACACAGGCCGCAAAAGCTGCAGTGCAGCCTTATTCACAATAGCCAAGACAGTGAAGCAATCAAAATGTCCAACAACAGGTGAGTGGATAAAGAAGAAGTGGTCCATGTACACAGTGGAATATTAGCCATGGAAAACAATGAACCATTGCTCTCTGAGGCACCACAAATGAGTCTGGAGATAATCACGAAATATGAGGTAAGTCGGAAAGCAAAAGACCTATATTCTATGATATGACTTACAGGCGTTATCTAATAACTGACACAAATGAACATATTTCCACAGAGAAAGACACTCACAGACTTAGAAAACAAACTATGCTCATCTAAAAGGAAAAGTGGGGGGAATGGATCAATTAAGATTAGTGTTACTATATGTATACAAACACATATTATATACATATCTCAAAAAGACCGACCATAGAGCAAGGGAGGTCTGCGGAACCCTCAGTAACATTTTACATGGGAAGAGGATCTGTACTTGAATAGACATATAGAATGTACAAATGAACCAGATTGTGTACACCTAGGACAGACAATATTCTAAGCTTTACCCCAATTAAGAAAATTTTTAAAACCAAGAAGAATTAATGAGACATAAACTTATGGGGTTTCTCCATGCACATGCCAATGTAATTTACAACCTAGGACACGACTTCCAGAAAGGCTCTGCTGCCCTAGTACCCAGATTGGGGAATGGAGAAATGCTGCCTGCTTGAGGCCACTTCCCAGAACAGCAGCTTTAAACCCATTGCTAAAGGTCACTAAACATTCACCAAATTGCAGTTCGGTAAATGACACCTGCTATCTAAATAAATTCTGGGGTGGAAAATCGACCAAAAAATTAAAAAGAGGGCAAACCTCCAAGAAGACAATTTCAAGAGTTATATTGTACTCCCAATTGTTTCCTTTTTTTAACAGAAAAGAAAACGGCAGAGAAAAATGATGAGTTTTACGAATTTTCAAAGACATGCAAACTCAAATTACAAAAACCTATCAGCTCACAGCAGCCAGAAGGGCCATTAGCATAAATGCTGCAAACAATAAATGCTGAAGCGACTGTGGAGAAATGCGTACCCTCGATTCTAAGGGGGACGTGGTAAGAGCCACTAATGAAAACACAAAGAAGGTGCTTTGAAAAGGGAAACTCCGTGCTACCAGTCAGTCAATCACACCCACTGCTGGGTCTATCACCTGAGAAAATGAGAATCAAAAAGTCACAGGCTGCCAACCCTGCACTCCAACAATATTTACCATAGCCAACACTTGGAAGCAATGAAAATGTCCATCAACCGAGGAATGCACAAAGTAGAAGTGGTCCACGTACACAGTGGAAATTTACTCCAATACAAAATAAAAATTAAATTTAAAAATCCAACAAAAGTAAGGAGACATCAGCTTGTCTGGGTTTGTCCGGGCACACTCCACTCTAATTTATACCCGAGGAACCCCACAGGCCGCAAGGGCTTTTCCCTAGATACCAGGGTGGGGGACATAGAAAGGCTGCCACCCTCTGGCAGTTACCTGCAAAAGCAGCTTTAAAGCCTGTGCTAATGGTCATTTCATAGGAACAAGTACTGCAGAACTGTAAATGAAACCTGCCCTCAAAATGTCTTGAGGGAGGTAACGGACAAAACATTTCAAAATGTGACACATACTTAAAGAGAACACTTTGAAGAACTAAGGGATAATCACAGCTTGAAAAATAAAAAAGACATGCCTTAAAGCTCAATTTCAACGGATTATGTGGCACATTCGAATTCAACCACAGAGAGGTATCAGCTCACACTTGTCAGAATAACCATCAGCAAGAAAACTACAAAACAATAAATGCTGAAGGTGTTGTGGAGAAATGCATACACTCAACTTCAAGTGGGACGTAAGTTGGAAAGGGCCACGAATGAGAACAGAATGGAGGTGCCTTAAAAAGGTAAACATTGAGCTACCATATGATCCAGCAGGCCCACTCCTCGACCTATAATCTAAGAAGAGAGAATTGGAAAGACACAGGCAGGCAAATCTGCATTGCACAGTATTACAATAGCCAAGATAGGGAAGTAACCAAAAAGTCCACCAACAGATGGGTGGACAAAGAAGAACTCTTCCGTGTACAGATGGAATATTCGCTAGTGAAAAAATGAAACAATGCCATTTGCAGCACCATAGATGAGTCTAGACGTAATCACGCCACCTGTAGTAAGTGAGAAAGCAAAAGACACATATCCTGTCATATCCCTTTTAAGAGTTACTTAAAAATTGATACCAATGAAGATATTTCCACAGAGAAAGGCAATCACAGAATCGTTAAAAAGCTTATGGTTCACCACATAGAAAGGGATGAGGATTGGATACATTACCATATTGGGGTGAACAGAGATATACAAACCATGTGAAATACATAACCACCAAAGACGTACGGAAGACGAGGAGAAGACTACTCAACATTGTGTCATAACCTACGTGGGAAAAGGATGGGAGGAAGAATAGATACATGTATATGTGTGAAAGAACCACATCTTGCACACCTAGAACAAACAAACCATTGTAATCATATTTGCTGGGATAAAAAATAAAAAGTAAATTACAAATATGAACAAGAAGTAATGAGACATAAACTTAAAGGGCTTTTTCCTGGCACATTCCATTCTAATTTACAACCTAGAACACCGCTTCCATTAAGGCTCTCTGTTTCCCTAGTAACCAAATTTGTTTACGGGGAAATGCTGCCACCTAGTGGCCGTTTCCTGCAAGAACAGCTTTAAACTCACAGCTAATGGTCACTTAACATTCACAAGGACTCAGGGCTGTAAAGGACACCTGCCCTAAAAAACTGTGCAGAAGTAGGGAATGGACAATAAAATTCAAAAGAGGCAAATGTTTCAAGAAGAGAGTATGAAGAGTTTAGGTTTACTCACGCTCTTTTTTAAAACAAGGAAAATGGATACAAGCTCAACCTCAGGGAGTGTTAGACCCATGCAATCTAATCTACAAAAAGTTTCAACTTACACCAGTCGACTCACCATCAGCAAAAAGTCTACAAACAATAAATGCTGAAGGGGATTTAGAGAACTGTGTACCCTCTACCTGCTGGTGAGACGTAAAGGCGTAACAGCCAATGATGAGAACAGAAAGGAGCTGTGTTTAAAAGTAAAAATGGAGGTACCATTCAATCCAGCAGGCGCACCATTGGACCTCTCACCTGAGAAGACAAGAATCGAGAAGACACAGGCCGCAAAAGCTGCAGTGCAGCCTTATTCACAATAGCCAAGACAGTGAAGCAATCAAAATGTCCAACAACAGGTGAGTGGATAAAGAAGAAGTGGTCCATGTACACAGTGGAATATTAGCCATGGAAAACAATGAACCATTGCTCTCTGAGGCACCACAAATGAGTCTGGAGATAATCACGAAATATGAGGTAAGTCGGAAAGCAAAAGACCTATATTCTATGATATGACTTACAGGCGTTATCTAATAACTGACACAAATGAACATATTTCCACAGAGAAAGACACTCACAGACTTAGAAAACAAACTATGCTCATCTAAAAGGAAAAGTGGGGGGAATGGATCAATTAAGATTAGTGTTACTATATGTATACAAACACATATTATATACATATCTCAAAAAGACCGACCATAGAGCAAGGGAGGTCTGCGGAACCCTCAGTAACATTTTACATGGGAAGAGGATCTGTACTTGAATAGACATATAGAATGTACAAATGAACCAGATTGTGTACACCTAGGACAGACAATATTCTAAGCTTTACCCCAATTAAGAAAATTTTTAAAACCAAGAAGAATTAATGAGACATAAACTTATGGGGTTTCTCCATGCACATGCCAATGTAATTTACAACCTAGGACACGACTTCCAGAAAGGCTCTGCTGCCCTAGTACCCAGATTGGGGAATGGAGAAATGCTGCCTGCTTGAGGCCACTTCCCAGAACAGCAGCTTTAAACCCATTGCTAAAGGTCACTAAACATTCACCAAATTGCAGTTCGGTAAATGACACCTGCTATCTAAATAAATTCTGGGGTGGAAAATCGACCAAAAAATTAAAAAGAGGGCAAACCTCCAAGAAGACAATTTCAAGAGTTATATTGTACTCCCAATTGTTTCCTTTTTTTAACAGAAAAGAAAACGGCAGAGAAAAATGATGAGTTTTACGAATTTTCAAAGACATGCAAACTCAAATTACAAAAACCTATCAGCTCACAGCAGCCAGAAGGGCCATTAGCATAAATGCTGCAAACAATAAATGCTGAAGCGACTGTGGAGAAATGCGTACCCTCGATTCTAAGGGGGACGTGGTAAGAGCCACTAATGAAAACACAAAGAAGGTGCTTTGAAAAGGGAAACTCCGTGCTACCAGTCAGTCAATCACACCCACTGCTGGGTCTATCACCTGAGAAAATGAGAATCAAAAAGTCACAGGCTGCCAACCCTGCACTCCAACAATATTTACCATAGCCAACACTTGGAAGCAATGAAAATGTCCATCAACCGAGGAATGCACAAAGTAGAAGTGGTCCACGTACACAGTGGAAATTTACTCCAATAAAAAATAAAAATTAAATTTAAAAATCCAACAAAAGTAAGGAGACATCAGCTTGTCTGGGTTTGTCCGGGCACACTCCACTCTAATTTATACCCGAGGAACCCCACAGACCGCAAGGGCTTTTCCCTAGATACCAGGGTGGGGGACATAGAAAGGCTGCCACCCTCTGGCAGTTACCTGCAAAAGCAGCTTTAAAGCCTGTGCTAATGGTCATTTCATAGGAACAAGTACTGCAGAACTGTAAATGAAACCTGCCCTCAAAATGTCTTGAGGGAGGTAACGGACAAAACATTTCAAAATGTGACACATACTTAAAGAGAACACTTTGAAGAACTAAGGGATAATCACAGCTTGAAAAATAAAAAAGACATGCCTTAAAGCTCAATTTCAACGGATTATGTGGCACATTCGAATTCAACCACAGAGAGGTATCAGCTCACACTTGTCAGAATAACCATCAGCAAGAAAACTACAAAACAATAAATGCTGAAGGTGTTGTGGAGAAATGCATACACTCAACTTCAAGTGGGACGTAAGTTGGAAAGGGCCACGAATGAGAACAGAATGGAGGTGCCTTAAAAAGGTAAACATTGAGCTACCATATGATCCAGCAGGCCCACTCCTCGACCTATAATCTAAGAAGAGAGAATTGGAAAGACACAGGCAGGCAAATCTGCATTGCACAGTATTACAATAGCCAAGATAGGGAAGTAACCAAAAAGTCCACCAACAGATGGGTGGACAAAGAAGAACTCTTCCGTGTACAGATGGAATATTCGCTAGTGAAAAAATGAAACAATGCCATTTGCAGCACCATAGATGAGTCTAGACGTAATCACGCCACCTGTAGTAAGTGAGAAAGCAAAAGACACATATCCTGTCATATCCCTTTTAAGAGTTACTTAAAAATTGATACCAATGAAGATATTTCCACAGAGAAAGGCAATCACAGAATCGTTAAAAAGCTTATGGTTCACCACATAGAAAGGGATGAGGATTGGATACATTACCATATTGGGGTGAACAGAGATATACAAACCATGTGAAATACATAACCACCAAAGACGTACGGAAGACGAGGAGAAGACTACTCAACATTGTGTCATAACCTACGTGGGAAAAGGATGGGAGGAAGAATAGATACATGTATATGTGTGAAAGAACCACATCTTGCACACCTAGAACAAACAAACCATTGTAATCATATTTGCTGGGATAAAAAATAAAAAGTAAATTACAAATATGAACAAGAAGTAATGAGACATAAACTTAAAGGGCTTTTTCCTGGCACATTCCATTCTAATTTACAACCTAGAACACCGCTTCCATTAAGGCTCTCTGTTTCCCTAGTAACCAAATTTGTTTACGGGGAAATGCTGCCACCTAGTGGCCGTTTCCTGCAAGAACAGCTTTAAACTCACAGCTAATGGTCACTTAACATTCACAAGGACTCAGGGCTGTAAAGGACACCTGCCCTAAAAAACTGTGCAGAAGTAGGGAATGGACAATAAAATTCAAAAGAGGCAAATGTTTCAAGAAGAGAGTATGAAGAGTTTAGGTTTACTCACGCTCTTTTTTAAAACAAGGAAAATGGATACAAGCTCAACCTCAGGGAGTGTTAGACCCATGCAATCTAATCTACAAAAAGTTTCAACTTACACCAGTCGACTCACCATCAGCAAAAAGTCTACAAACAATAAATGCTGAAGGGGATTTAGAGAACTGTGTACCCTCTACCTGCTGGTGAGACGTAAAGGCGTAACAGCCAATGATGAGAACAGAAAGGAGCTGTGTTTAAAAGTAAAAATGGAGGTACCATTCAATCCAGCAGGCGCACCATTGGACCTCTCACCTGAGAAGACAAGAATCGAGAAGACACAGGCCGCAAAAGCTGCAGTGCAGCCTTATTCACAATAGCCAAGACAGTGAAGCAATCAAAATGTCCAACAACAGGTGAGTGGATAAAGAAGAAGTGGTCCATGTACACAGTGGAATATTAGCCATGGAAAACAATGAACCATTGCTCTCTGAGGCACCACAAATGAGTCTGGAGATAATCACGAAATATGAGGTAAGTCGGAAAGCAAAAGACCTATATTCTATGATATGACTTACAGGCGTTATCTAATAACTGACACAAATGAACATATTTCCACAGAGAAAGACACTCACAGACTTAGAAAACAAACTATGCTCATCTAAAAGGAAAAGTGGGGGGAATGGATCAATTAAGATTAGTGTTACTATATGTATACAAACACATATTATATACATATCTCAAAAAGACCGACCATAGAGCAAGGGAGGTCTGCGGAACCCTCAGTAACATTTTACATGGGAAGAGGATCTGTACTTGAATAGACATATAGAATGTACAAATGAACCAGATTGTGTACACCTAGGACAGACAATATTCTAAGCTTTACCCCAATTAAGAAAATTTTTAAAACCAAGAAGAATTAATGAGACATAAACTTATGGGGTTTCTCCATGCACATGCCAATGTAATTTACAACCTAGGACACGACTTCCAGAAAGGCTCTGCTGCCCTAGTACCCAGATTGGGGAATGGAGAAATGCTGCCTGCTTGAGGCCACTTCCCAGAACAGCAGCTTTAAACCCATTGCTAAAGGTCACTAAACATTCACCAAATTGCAGTTCGGTAAATGACACCTGCTATCTAAATAAATTCTGGGGTGGAAAATCGACCAAAAAATTAAAAAGAGGGCAAACCTCCAAGAAGACAATTTCAAGAGTTATATTGTACTCCCAATTGTTTCCTTTTTTTAACAGAAAAGAAAACGGCAGAGAAAAATGATGAGTTTTACGAATTTTCAAAGACATGCAAACTCAAATTACAAAAACCTATCAGCTCACAGCAGCCAGAAGGGCCATTAGCATAAATGCTGCAAACAATAAATGCTGAAGCGACTGTGGAGAAATGCGTACCCTCGATTCTAAGGGGGACGTGGTAAGAGCCACTAATGAAAACACAAAGAAGGTGCTTTGAAAAGGGAAACTCCGTGCTACCAGTCAGTCAATCACACCCACTGCTGGGTCTATCACCTGAGAAAATGAGAATCAAAAAGTCACAGGCTGCCAACCCTGCACTCCAACAATATTTACCATAGCCAACACTTGGAAGCAATGAAAATGTCCATCAACCGAGGAATGCACAAAGTAGAAGTGGTCCACGTACACAGTGGAAATTTACTCCAATAAAAAATAAAAATTAAATTTAAAAATCCAACAAAAGTAAGGAGACATCAGCTTGTCTGGGTTTGTCCGGGCACACTCCACTCTAATTTATACCCGAGGAACCCCACAGGCCGCAAGGGCTTTTCCCTAGATACCAGGGTGGGGGACATAGAAAGGCTGCCACCCTCTGGCAGTTACCTGCAAAAGCAGCTTTAAAGCCTGTGCTAATGGTCATTTCATAGGAACAAGTACTGCAGAACTGTAAATGAAACCTGCCCTCAAAATGTCTTGAGGGAGGTAACGGACAAAACATTTCAAAATGTGACACATACTTAAAGAGAACACTTTGAAGAACTAAGGGATAATCACAGCTTGAAAAATAAAAAAGACATGCCTTAAAGCTCAATTTCAACGGATTATGTGGCACATTCGAATTCAACCACAGAGAGGTATCAGCTCACACTTGTCAGAATAACCATCAGCAAGAAAACTACAAAACAATAAATGCTGAAGGTGTTGTGGAGAAATGCATACACTCAACTTCAAGTGGGACGTAAGTTGGAAAGGGCCACGAATGAGAACAGAATGGAGGTGCCTTAAAAAGGTAAACATTGAGCTACCATATGATCCAGCAGGCCCACTCCTCGACCTATAATCTAAGAAGAGAGAATTGGAAAGACACAGGCAGGCAAATCTGCATTGCACAGTATTACAATAGCCAAGATAGGGAAGTAACCAAAAAGTCCACCAACAGATGGGTGGACAAAGAAGAACTCTTCCATGTACAGATGGAATATTCGCTAGTGAAAAAATGAAACAATGCCATTTGCAGCACCATAGATGAGTCTAGACGTAATCACGCCACCTGTAGTAAGTGAGAAAGCAAAAGACACATATCCTGTCATATCCCTTTTAAGAGTTACTTAAAAATTGATACCAATGAAGATATTTCCACAGAGAAAGGCAATCACAGAATCGTTAAAAAGCTTATGGTTCACCACATAGAAAGGGATGAGGATTGGATACATTACCATATTGGGGTGAACAGAGATATACAAACCATGTGAAATACATAACCACCAAAGACGTACGGAAGACGAGGAGAAGACTACTCAACATTGTGTCATAACCTACGTGGGAAAAGGATGGGAGGAAGAATAGATACATGTATATGTGTGAAAGAACCACATCTTGCACACCTAGAACAAACAAACCATTGTAATCATATTTGCTGGGATAAAAAATAAAAAGTAAATTACAAATATGAACAAGAAGTAATGAGACATAAACTTAAAGGGCTTTTTCCTGGCACATTCCATTCTAATTTACAACCTAGAACACCGCTTCCATTAAGGCTCTCTGTTTCCCTAGTAACCAAATTTGTTTACGGGGAAATGCTGCCACCTAGTGGCCGTTTCCTGCAAGAACAGCTTTAAACTCACAGCTAATGGTCACTTAACATTCACAAGGACTCAGGGCTGTAAAGGACACCTGCCCTAAAAAACTGTGCAGAAGTAGGGAATGGACAATAAAATTCAAAAGAGGCAAATGTTTCAAGAAGAGAGTATGAAGAGTTTAGGTTTACTCACGCTCTTTTTTAAAACAAGGAAAATGGATACAAGCTCAACCTCAGGGAGTGTTAGACCCATGCAATCTAATCTACAAAAAGTTTCAACTTACACCAGTCGACTCACCATCAGCAAAAAGTCTACAAACAATAAATGCTGAAGGGGATTTAGAGAACTGTGTACCCTCTACCTGCTGGTGAGACGTAAAGGCGTAACAGCCAATGATGAGAACAGAAAGGAGCTGTGTTTAAAAGTAAAAATGGAGGTACCATTCAATCCAGCAGGCGCACCATTGGACCTCTCACCTGAGAAGACAAGAATCGAGAAGACACAGGCCGCAAAAGCTGCAGTGCAG
Organism: Balaenoptera ricei; assembly: GCF_028023285.1. Classification (NCBI taxonomy): domain Eukaryota; kingdom Metazoa; phylum Chordata; class Mammalia; order Artiodactyla; family Balaenopteridae; genus Balaenoptera; species Balaenoptera ricei. The sequence continues at coordinate 137,919,447 of NC_082641.1, read as the reverse complement.
CCTTATTCACAATAGCCAAGACAGTGAAGCAATCAAAATGTCCAACAACAGGTGAGTGGATAAAGAAGAAGTGGTCCATGTACACAGTGGAATATTAGCCATGGAAAACAATGAACCATTGCTCTCTGAGGCACCACAAATGAGTCTGGAGATAATCACGAAATATGAGGTAAGTCGGAAAGCAAAAGACCTATATTCTATGATATGACTTACAGGCGTTATCTAATAACTGACACAAATGAACATATTTCCACAGAGAAAGACACTCACAGACTTAGAAAACAAACTATGCTCATCTAAAAGGAAAAGTGGGGGGAATGGATCAATTAAGATTAGTGTTACTATATGTATACAAACACATATTATATACATATCTCAAAAAGACCGACCATAGAGCAAGGGAGGTCTGCGGAACCCTCAGTAACATTTTACATGGGAAGAGGATCTGTACTTGAATAGACATATAGAATGTACAAATGAACCAGATTGTGTACACCTAGGACAGACAATATTCTAAGCTTTACCCCAATTAAGAAAATTTTTAAAACCAAGAAGAATTAATGAGACATAAACTTATGGGGTTTCTCCATGCACATGCCAATGTAATTTACAACCTAGGACACGACTTCCAGAAAGGCTCTGCTGCCCTAGTACCCAGATTGGGGAATGGAGAAATGCTGCCTGCTTGAGGCCACTTCCCAGAACAGCAGCTTTAAACCCATTGCTAAAGGTCACTAAACATTCACCAAATTGCAGTTCGGTAAATGACACCTGCTATCTAAATAAATTCTGGGGTGGAAAATCGACCAAAAAATTAAAAAGAGGGCAAACCTCCAAGAAGACAATTTCAAGAGTTATATTGTACTCCCAATTGTTTCCTTTTTTTAACAGAAAAGAAAACGGCAGAGAAAAATGATGAGTTTTACGAATTTTCAAAGACATGCAAACTCAAATTACAAAAACCTATCAGCTCACAGCAGCCAGAAGGGCCATTAGCATAAATGCTGCAAACAATAAATGCTGAAGCGACTGTGGAGAAATGCGTACCCTCGATTCTAAGGGGGACGTGGTAAGAGCCACTAATGAAAACACAAAGAAGGTGCTTTGAAAAGGGAAACTCCGTGCTACCAGTCAGTCAATCACACCCACTGCTGGGTCTATCACCTGAGAAAATGAGAATCAAAAAGTCACAGGCTGCCAACCCTGCACTCCAACAATATTTACCATAGCCAACACTTGGAAGCAATGAAAATGTCCATCAACCGAGGAATGCACAACGTAGAAGTGGTCCACGTACACAGTGGAAATTTACTCCAATAAAAAATAAAAATTAAATTTAAAAATCCAACAAAAGTAAGGAGACATCAGCTTGTCTGGGTTTGTCCGGGCACACTCCACTCTAATTTATACCCGAGGAACCCCACAGACCGCAAGGGCTTTTCCCTAGATACCAGGGTGGGGGACATAGAAAGGCTGCCACCCTCTGGCAGTTACCTGCAAAAGCAGCTTTAAAGCCTGTGCTAATGGTCATTTCATAGGAACAAGTACTGCAGAACTGTAAATGAAACCTGCCCTCAAAATGTCTTGAGGGAGGTAACGGACAAAACATTTCAAAATGTGACACATACTTAAAGAGAACACTTTGAAGAACTAAGGGATAATCACAGCTTGAAAAATAAAAAAGACATGCCTTAAAGCTCAATTTCAACGGATTATGTGGCACATTCGAATTCAACCACAGAGAGGTATCAGCTCACACTTGTCAGAATAACCATCAGCAAGAAAACTACAAAACAATAAATGCTGAAGGTGTTGTGGAGAAATGCATACACTCAACTTCAAGTGGGACGTAAGTTGGAAAGGGCCACGAATGAGAACAGAATGGAGGTGCCTTAAAAAGGTAAACATTGAGCTACCATATGATCCAGCAGGCCCACTCCTCGACCTATAATCTAAGAAGAGAGAATTGGAAAGACACAGGCAGGCAAATCTGCATTGCACAGTATTACAATAGCCAAGATAGGGAAGTAACCAAAAAGTCCACCAACAGATGGGTGGACAAAGAAGAACTCTTCCGTGTACAGATGGAATATTCGCTAGTGAAAAAATGAAACAATGCCATTTGCAGCACCATAGATGAGTCTAGACGTAATCACGCCACCTGTAGTAAGTGAGAAAGCAAAAGACACATATCCTGTCATATCCCTTTTAAGAGTTACTTAAAAATTGATACCAATGAAGATATTTCCACAGAGAAAGGCAATCACAGAATCGTTAAAAAGCTTATGGTTCACCACATAGAAAGGGATGAGGATTGGATACATTACCATATTGGGGTGAACAGAGATATACAAACCATGTGAAATACATAACCACCAAAGACGTACGGAAGACGAGGAGAAGACTACTCAACATTGTGTCATAACCTACGTGGGAAAAGGATGGGAGGAAGAATAGATACATGTATATGTGTGAAAGAACCACATCTTGCACACCTAGAACAAACAAAGCATTGTAATCATATTTGCTGGGATAAAAAATAAAAAGTAAATTACAAATATGAACAAGAAGTAATGAGACATAAACTTAAAGGGCTTTTTCCTGGCACATTCCATTCTAATTTACAACCTAGAACACCGCTTCCATTAAGGCTCTCTGTTTCCCTAGTAACCAAATTTGTTTACGGGGAAATGCTGCCACCTAGTGGCCGTTTCCTGCAAGAACAGCTTTAAACTCACAGCTAATGGTCACTTAACATTCACAAGGACTCAGGGCTGTAAAGGACACCTGCCCTAAAAAACTGTGCAGTAGTAGGGAATGGACAATAAAATTCAAAAGAGGCAAATGTTTCAAGAAGAGAGTATGAAGAGTTTAGGTTTACTCACGCTCTTCTTTAAAACAAGGAAAATGGACAAAAGCTCAACCTCAGGGAGTGTTAGACCCATGCAATCTAATCTACAAAAAGTTTCAACTTACACCAGTCGACTCACCATCAGCAAAAAGTCTACAAACAATAAATGCTGAAAGGGATTTAGAGAACTGTGTACCCTCTACCTGCTGGTGAGACGTAAAGGCGTAACAGCCAATGATGAGAACAGAAAGGAGCTGTGTTTAAAAGTAAAAATGGAGGTACCATTCAATCCAGCAGGCGCACCATTGGACCTCTCACCTGAGAAGACAAGAATCGAGAAGACACAGGCCGCAAAAGCTGCAGTGCAGCCTTATTCACAATAGCCAAGACAGTGAAGCAATCAAAATGTCCAACAACAGGTGAGTGGATAAAGAAGAAGTGGTCCATGTACACAGTGGAATATTAGCCATGGAAAACAATGAACCATTGCTCTCTGAGGCACCACAAATGAGTCTGGAGATAATCACGAAATATGAGGTAAGTCGGAAAGCAAAAGACCTATATTCTATGATATGACTTACAGGCGTTATCTAATAACTGACACAAATGAACATATTTCCACAGAGAAAGACACTCACAGACTTAGAAAACAAACTATGCTCATCTAAAAGGAAAAGTGGGGGGAATGGATCAATTAAGATTAGTGTTACTATATGTATACAAACACATATTATATACATATCTCAAAAAGACCGACCATAGAGCAAGGGAGGTCTGCGGAACCCTCAGTAACATTTTACATGGGAAGAGGATCTGTACTTGAATAGACATATAGAATGTACAAATGAACCAGATTGTGTACACCTAGGACAGACAATATTCTAAGCTTTACCCCAATTAAGAAAATTTTTAAAACCAAGAAGAATTAATGAGACATAAACTTATGGGGTTTCTCCATGCACATGCCAATGTAATTTACAACCTAGGACACGACTTCCAGAAAGGCTCTGCTGCCCTAGTACCCAGATTGGGGAATGGAGAAATGCTGCCTGCTTGAGGCCACTTCCCAGAACAGCAGCTTTAAACCCATTGCTAAAGGTCACTAAACATTCACCAAATTGCAGTTCGGTAAATGACACCTGCTATCTAAATAAATTCTGGGGTGGAAAATCGACCAAAAAATTAAAAAGAGGGCAAACCTCCAAGAAGACAATTTCAAGAGTTATATTGTACTCCCAATTGTTTCCTTTTTTTAACAGAAAAGAAAACGGCAGAGAAAAATGATGAGTTTTACGAATTTTCAAAGACATGCAAACTCAAATTACAAAAACCTATCAGCTCACAGCAGCCAGAAGGGCCATTAGCATAAATGCTGCAAACAATAAATGCTGAAGCGACTGTGGAGAAATGCGTACCCTCGATTCTAAGGGGGACGTGGTAAGAGCCACTAATGAAAACACAAAGAAGGTGCTTTGAAAAGGGAAACTCCGTGCTACCAGTCAGTCAATCACACCCACTGCTGGGTCTATCACCTGAGAAAATGAGAATCAAAAAGTCACAGGCTGCCAACCCTGCACTCCAACAATATTTACCATAGCCAACACTTGGAAGCAATGAAAATGTCCATCAACCGAGGAATGCACAACGTAGAAGTGGTCCATGTACACAGTGGAAATTTACTCCAATAAAAAATAAAAATTAAATTTAAAAATCCAACAAAAGTAAGGAGACATCAGCTTGTCTGGGTTTGTCCGGGCACACTCCACTCTAATTTATACCCGAGGAACCCCACAGACCGCAAGGGCTTTTCCCTAGATACCAGGGTGGGGGACATAGAAAGGCTGCCACCCTCTGGCAGTTACCTGCAAAAGCAGCTTTAAAGCCTGTGCTAATGGTCATTTCATAGGAACAAGTACTGCAGAACTGTAAATGAAACCTGCCCTCAAAATGTCTTGAGGGAGGTAACGGACAAAACATTTCAAAATGTGACACATACTTAAAGAGAACACTTTGAAGAACTAAGGGATAATCACAGCTTGAAAAATAAAAAAGACATGCCTTAAAGCTCAATTTCAACGGATTATGTGGCACATTCGAATTCAACCACAGAGAGGTATCAGCTCACACTTGTCAGAATAACCATCAGCAAGAAAACTACAAAACAATAAATGCTGAAGGTGTTGTGGAGAAATGCATACACTCAACTTCAAGTGGGACGTAAGTTGGAAAGGGCCACGAATGAGAACAGAATGGAGGTGCCTTAAAAAGGTAAACATTGAGCTACCATATGATCCAGCAGGCCCACTCCTCGACCTATAATCTAAGAAGAGAGAATTGGAAAGACACAGGCAGGCAAATCTGCATTGCACAGTATTACAATAGCCAAGATAGGGAAGTAACCAAAAAGTCCACCAACAGATGGGTGGACAAAGAAGAACTCTTCCGTGTACAGATGGAATATTCGCTAGTGAAAAAATGAAACAATGCCATTTGCAGCACCATAGATGAGTCTAGACGTAATCACGCCACCTGTAGTAAGTGAGAAAGCAAAAGACACATATCCTGTCATATCCCTTTTAAGAGTTACTTAAAAATTGATACCAATGAAGATATTTCCACAGAGAAAGGCAATCACAGAATCGTTAAAAAGCTTATGGTTCACCACATAGAAAGGGATGAGGATTGGATACATTACCATATTGGGGTTAACAGAGATATACAAACCATGTGAAATACATAACCACCAAAGACGTACGGAAGACGAGGAGAAGACTACTCAACATTGTGTCATAACCTACGTGGGAAAAGGATGGGAGGAAGAATAGATACATGTATATGTGTGAAAGAACCACATCTTGCACACCTAGAACAAACAAACCATTGTAATCATATTTGCTGGGATAAAAAATAAAAAGTAAATTACAAATATGAACAAGAAGTAATGAGACATAAACTTAAAGGGCTTTTTCCTGGCACATTCCATTCTAATTTACAACCTAGAACACCGCTTCCATTAAGGCTCTCTGTTTCCCTAGTAACCAAATTTGTTTACGGGGAAATGCTGCCACCTAGTGGCCGTTTCCTGCAAGAACAGCTTTAAACTCACAGCTAATGGTCACTTAACATTCACAAGGACTCAGGGCTGTAAAGGACACCTGCCCTAAAAAACTGTGCAGAAGTAGGGAATGGACAATAAAATTCAAAAGAGGCAAATGTTTCAAGAAGAGAGTATGAAGAGTTTAGGTTTACTCACGCTCTTTTTTAAAACAAGGAAAATGGATAAAAGCTCAACCTCAGGGAGTGTTAGACCCATGCAATCTAATCTACAAAAAGTTTCAACTTACACCAGTCGACTCACCATCAGCAAAAAGTCTACAAACAATAAATGCTGAAGGGGATTTAGAGAACTGTGTACCCTCTACCTGCTGGTGAGACGTAAAGGCGTAACAGCCAATGATGAGAACAGAAAGGAGCTGTGTTTAAAAGTAAAAATGGAGGTACCATTCAATCCAGCAGGCGCACCATTGGACCTCTCACCTGAGAAGACAAGAATCGAGAAGACACAGGCCGCAAAAGCTGCAGTGCAGCCTTATTCACAATAGCCAAGACAGTGAAGCAATCAAAATGTCCAACAACAGGTGAGTGGATAAAGAAGAAGTGGTCCATGTACACAGTGGAATATTAGCCATGGAAAACAATGAACCATTGCTCTCTGAGGCACCACAAATGAGTCTGGAGATAATCACGAAATATGAGGTAAGTCGGAAAGCAAAAGACCTATATTCTATGATATGACTTACAGGCGTTATCTAATAACTGACACAAATGAACATATTTCCACAGAGAAAGACACTCACAGACTTAGAAAACAAACTATGCTCATCTAAAAGGAAAAGTGGGGGGAATGGATCAATTAAGATTAGTGTTACTATATGTATACAAACACATATTATATACATATCTCAAAAAGACCGACCATAGAGCAAGGGAGGTCTGCGGAACCCTCAGTAACATTTTACATGGGAAGAGGATCTGTACTTGAATAGACATATAGAATGTACAAATGAACCAGATTGTGTACACCTAGGACAGACAATATTCTAAGCTTTACCCCAATTAAGAAAATTTTTAAAACCAAGAAGAATTAATGAGACATAAACTTATGGGGTTTCTCCATGCACATGCCAATGTAATTTACAACCTAGGACACGACTTCCAGAAAGGCTCTGCTGCCCTAGTACCCAGATTGGGGAATGGAGAAATGCTGCCTGCTTGAGGCCACTTCCCAGAACAGCAGCTTTAAACCCATTGCTAAAGGTCACTAAACATTCACCAAATTGCAGTTCGGTAAATGACACCTGCTATCTAAATAAATTCTGGGGTGGAAAATCGACCAAAAAATTAAAAAGAGGGCAAACCTCCAAGAAGACAATTTCAAGAGTTATATTGTACTCCCAATTGTTTCCTTTTTTTAACAGAAAAGAAAACGGCAGAGAAAAATGATGAGTTTTACGAATTTTCAAAGACATGCAAACTCAAATTACAAAAACCTATCAGCTCACAGCAGCCAGAAGGGCCATTAGCATAAATGCTGCAAACAATAAATGCTGAAGCGACTGTGGAGAAATGCGTACCCTCGATTCTAAGGGGGACGTGGTAAGAGCCACTAATGAAAACACAAAGAAGGTGCTTTGAAAAGGGAAACTCCGTGCTACCAGTCAGTCAATCACACCCACTGCTGGGTCTATCACCTGAGAAAATGAGAATCAAAAAGTCACAGGCTGCCAACCCTGCACTCCAACAATATTTACCATAGCCAACACTTGGAAGCAATGAAAATGTCCATCAACCGAGGAATGCACAACGTAGAAGTGGTCCATGTACACAGTGGAAATTTACTCCAATAAAAAATAAAAATTAAATTTAAAAATCCAACAAAAGTAAGGAGACATCAGCTTGTCTGGGTTTGTCCGGGCACACTCCACTCTAATTTATACCCGAGGAACCCCACAGACCGCAAGGGCTTTTCCCTAGATACCAGGGTGGGGGACATAGAAAGGCTGCCACCCTCTGGCAGTTACCTGCAAAAGCAGCTTTAAAGCCTGTGCTAATGGTCATTTCATAGGAACAAGTACTGCAGAACTGTAAATGAAACCTGCCCTCAAAATGTCTTGAGGGAGGTAACGGACAAAACATTTCAAAATGTGACACATACTTAAAGAGAACACTTTGAAGAACTAAGGGATAATCACAGCTTGAAAAATAAAAAAGACATGCCTTAAAGCTCAATTTCAACGGATTATGTGGCACATTCGAATTCAACCACAGAGAGGTATCAGCTCACACTTGTCAGAATAACCATCAGCAAGAAAACTACAAAACAATAAATGCTGAAGGTGTTGTGGAGAAATGCATACACTCAACTTCAAGTGGGACGTAAGTTGGAAAGGGCCACGAATGAGAACAGAATGGAGGTGCCTTAAAAAGGTAAACATTGAGCTACCATATGATCCAGCAGGCCCACTCCTCGACCTATAATCTAAGAAGAGAGAATTGGAAAGACACAGGCAGGCAAATCTGCATTGCACAGTATTACAATAGCCAAGATAGGGAAGTAACCAAAAAGTCCACCAACAGATGGGTGGACAAAGAAGAACTCTTCCGTGTACAGATGGAATATTCGCTAGTGAAAAAATGAAACAATGCCATTTGCAGCACCATAGATGAGTCTAGACGTAATCACGCCACCTGTAGTAAGTGAGAAAGCAAAAGACACATATCCTGTCATATCCCTTTTAAGAGTTACTTAAAAATTGATACCAATGAAGATATTTCCACAGAGAAAGGCAATCACAGAATCGTTAAAAAGCTTATGGTTCACCACATAGAAAGGGATGAGGATTGGATACATTACCATATTGGGGTGAACAGAGATATACAAACCATGTGAAATACATAACCACCAAAGACGTACGGAAGACGAGGAGAAGACTACTCAACATTGTGTCATAACCTACGTGGGAAAAGGATGGGAGGAAGAATAGATACATGTATATGTGTGAAAGAACCACATCTTGCACACCTAGAACAAACAAACCATTGTAATCATATTTGCTGGGATAAAAAATAAAAAGTAAATTACAAATATGAACAAGAAGTAATGAGACATAAACTTAAAGGGCTTTTTCCTGGCACATTCCATTCTAATTTACAACCTAGAACACCGCTTCCATTAAGGCTCTCTGTTTCCCTAGTAACCAAATTTGTTTACGGGGAAATGCTGCCACCTAGTGGCCGTTTCCTGCAAGAACAGCTTTAAACTCACAGCTAATGGTCACTTAACATTCACAAGGACTCAGGGCTGTAAAGGACACCTGCCCTAAAAAACTGTGCAGAAGTAGGGAATGGACAATAAAATTCAAAAGAGGCAAATGTTTCAAGAAGAGAGTATGAAGAGTTTAGGTTTACTCACGCTCTTTTTTAAAACAAGGAAAATGGATAAAAGCTCAACCTCAGGGAGTGTTAGACCCATGCAATCTAATCTACAAAAAGTTTCAACTTACACCAGTCGACTCACCATCAGCAAAAAGTCTACAAACAATAAATGCTGAAGGGGATTTAGAGAACTGTGTACCCTCTACCTGCTGGTGAGACGTAAAGGCGTAACAGCCAATGATGAGAACAGAAAGGAGCTGTGTTTAAAAGTAAAAATGGAGGTACCATTCAATCCAGCAGGCGCACCATTGGACCTCTCACCTGAGAAGACAAGAATCGAGAAGACACAGGCCGCAAAAGCTGCAGTGCAGCCTTATTCACAATAGCCAAGACAGTGAAGCAATCAAAATGTCCAACAACAGGTGAGTGGATAAAGAAGAAGTGGTCCATGTACACAGTGGAATATTAGCCATGGAAAACAATGAACCATTGCTCTCTGAGGCACCACAAATGAGTCTGGAGATAATCACGAAATATGAGGTAAGTCGGAAAGCAAAAGACCTATATTCTATGATATGACTTACAGGCGTTATCTAATAACTGACACAAATGAACATATTTCCACAGAGAAAGACACTCACAGACTTAGAAAACAAACTATGCTCATCTAAAAGGAAAAGTGGGGGGAATGGATCAATTAAGATTAGTGTTACTATATGTATACAAACACATATTATATACATATCTCAAAAAGACCGACCATAGAGCAAGGGAGGTCTGCGGAACCCTCAGTAACATTTTACATGGGAAGAGGATCTGTACTTGAATAGACATATAGAATGTACAAATGAACCAGATTGTGTACACCTAGGACAGACAATATTCTAAGCTTTACCCCAATTAAGAAAATTTTTAAAACCAAGAAGAATTAATGAGACATAAACTTATGGGGTTTCTCCATGCACATGCCAATGTAATTTACAACCTAGGACACGACTTCCAGAAAGGCTCTGCTGCCCTAGTACCCAGATTGGGGAATGGAGAAATGCTGCCTGCTTGAGGCCACTTCCCAGAACAGCAGCTTTAAACCCATTGCTAAAGGTCACTAAACATTCACCAAATTGCAGTTCGGTAAATGACACCTGCTATCTAAATAAATTCTGGGGTGGAAAATCGACCAAAAAATTAAAAAGAGGGCAAACCTCCAAGAAGACAATTTCAAGAGTTATATTGTACTCCCAATTGTTTCCTTTTTTTAACAGAAAAGAAAACGGCAGAGAAAAATGATGAGTTTTACGAATTTTCAAAGACATGCAAACTCAAATTACAAAAACCTATCAGCTCACAGCAGCCAGAAGGGCCATTAGCATAAATGCTGCAAACAATAAATGCTGAAGCGACTGTGGAGAAATGCGTACCCTCGATTCTAAGGGGGACGTGGTAAGAGCCACTAATGAAAACACAAAGAAGGTGCTTTGAAAAGGGAAACTCCGTGCTACCAGTCAGTCAATCACACCCACTGCTGGGTCTATCACCTGAGAAAATGAGAATCAAAAAGTCACAGGCTGCCAACCCTGCACTCCAACAATATTTACCATAGCCAACACTTGGAAGCAATGAAAATGTCCATCAACCGAGGAATGCACAAAGTAGAAGTGGTCCACGTACACAGTGGAAATTTACTCCAATAAAAAATAAAAATTAAATTTAAAAATCCAACAAAAGTAAGGAGACATCAGCTTGTCTGGGTTTGTCCGGGCACACTCCACTCTAATTTATACCCGAGGAACCCCACAGACCGCAAGGGCTTTTCCCTAGATACCAGGGTGGGGGACATAGAAAGGCTGCCACCCTCTGGCAGTTACCTGCAAAAGCAGCTTTAAAGCCTGTGCTAATGGTCATTTCATAGGAACAAGTACTGCAGAACTGTAAATGAAACCTGCCCTCAAAATGTCTTGAGGGAGGTAACGGACAAAACATTTCAAAATGTGACACATACTTAAAGAGAACACTTTGAAGAACTAAGGGATAATCACAGCTTGAAAAATAAAAAAGACATGCCTTAAAGCTCAATTTCAACGGATTATGTGGCACATTCGAATTCAACCACAGAGAGGTATCAGCTCACACTTGTCAGAATAACCATCAGCAAGAAAACTACAAAACAATAAATGCTGAAGGTGTTGTGGAGAAATGCATACACTCAACTTCAAGTGGGACGTAAGTTGGAAAGGGCCACGAATGAGAACAGAATGGAGGTACCTTAAAAAGGTAAACATTGAGCTACCATATGATCCAGCAGGCCCACTCCTCGACCTATAATCTAAGAAGAGAGAATTGGAAAGACACAGGCAGGCAAATCTGCATTGCACAGTATTACAATAGCCAAGATAGGGAAGTAACCAAAAAGTCCACCAACAGATGGGTGGACAAAGAAGAACTCTTCCGTGTACAGATGGAATATTCGCTAGTGAAAAAATGAAACAATGCCATTTGCAGCACCATAGATGAGTCTAGACGTAATCACGCCACCTGTAGTAAGTGAGAAAGCAAAAGACACATATCCTGTCATATCCCTTTTAAGAGTTACTTAAAAATTGATACCAATGAAGATATTTCCACAGAGAAAGGCAATCACAGAATCGTTAAAAAGCTTATGGTTCACCACATAGAAAGGGATGAGGATTGGATACATTACCATATTGGGGTGAACAGAGATATACAAACCATGTGAAATACATAACCACCAAAGACGTACGGAAGACGAGGAGAAGACTACTCAACATTGTGTCATAACCTACGTGGGAAAAGGATGGGAGGGAGAATAGATACATGTATATGTGTGAAAGAACCACATCTTGCACACCTAGAACAAACAAAGCATTGTAATCATATTTGCTGGGATAAAAAATAAAAAGTAAATTACAAATATGAACAAGAAGTAATGAGACATAAACTTAAAGGGCTTTTTCCTGGCACATTCCATTCTAATTTACAACCTAGAACACCGCTTCCATTAAGGCTCTCTGTTTCCCTAGTAACCAAATTTGTTTACGGGGAAATGCTGCCACCTAGTGGCCGTTTCCTGCAAGAACAGCTTTAAACTCACAGCTAATGGTCACTTAACATTCACAAGGACTCAGGGCTGTAAAGGACACCTGCCCTAAAAAACTGTGCAGAAGTAGGGAATGGACAATAAAATTCAAAAGAGGCAAATGTTTCAAGAAGAGAGTATGAAGAGTTTAGGTTTACTCACGCTCTTTTTTAAAACAAGGAAAATGGATACAAGCTCAACCTCAGGGAGTGTTAGACCCATGCAATCTAATCTACAAAAAGTTTCAACTTACACCAGTCGACTCACCATCAGCAAAAAGTCTACAAACAATAAATGCTGAAGGGGATTTAGAGAACTGTGTACCCTCTACCTGCTGGTGAGACGTAAAGGCGTAACAGCCAATGATGAGAACAGAAAGGAGCTGTGTTTAAAAGTAAAAATGGAGGTACCATTCAATCCAGCAGGCGCACCATTGGACCTCTCACCTGAGAAGACAAGAATCGAGAAGACACAGGCCGCAAAAGCTGCAGTGCAGCCTTATTCACAATAGCCAAGACAGTGAAGCAATCAAAATGTCCAACAACAGGTGAGTGGATAAAGAAGAAGTGGTCCATGTACACAGTGGAATATTAGCCATGGAAAACAATGAACCATTGCTCTCTGAGGCACCACAAATGAGTCTGGAGATAATCACGAAATATGAGGTAAGTCGGAAAGCAAAAGACCTATATTCTATGATATGACTTACAGGCGTTATCTAATAACTGACACAAATGAACATATTTCCACAGAGAAAGACACTCACAGACTTAGAAAACAAACTATGCTCATCTAAAAGGAAAAGTGGGGGGAATGGATCAATTAAGATTAGTGTTACTATATGTATACAAACACATATTATATACATATCTCAAAAAGACCGACCATAGAGCAAGGGAGGTCTGCGGAACCCTCAGTAACATTTTACATGGGAAGAGGATCTGTACTTGAATAGACATATAGAATGTACAAATGAACCAGATTGTGTACACCTAGGACAGACAATATTCTAAGCTTTACCCCAATTAAGAAAATTTTTAAAACCAAGAAGAATTAATGAGACATAAACTTATGGGGTTTCTCCATGCACATGCCAATGTAATTTACAACCTAGGACACGACTTCCAGAAAGGCTCTGCTGCCCTAGTACCCAGATTGGGGAATGGAGAAATGCTGCCTGCTTGAGGCCACTTCCCAGAACAGCAGCTTTAAACCCATTGCTAAAGGTCACTAAACATTCACCAAATTGCAGTTCGGTAAATGACACCTGCTATCTAAATAAATTCTGGGGTGGAAAATCGACCAAAAAATTAAAAAGAGGGCAAACCTCCAAGAAGACAATTTCAAGAGTTATATTGTACTCCCAATTGTTTCCTTTTTTTAACAGAAAAGAAAACGGCAGAGAAAAATGATGAGTTTTACGAATTTTCAAAGACATGCAAACTCAAATTACAAAAACCTATCAGCTCACAGCAGCCAGAAGGGCCATTAGCATAAATGCTGCAAACAATAAATGCTGAAGCGACTGTGGAGAAATGCGTACCCTCGATTCTAAGGGGGACGTGGTAAGAGCCACTAATGAAAACACAAAGAAGGTGCTTTGAAAAGGGAAACTCCGTGCTACCAGTCAGTCAATCACACCCACTGCTGGGTCTATCACCTGAGAAAATGAGAATCAAAAAGTCACAGGCTGCCAACCCTGCACTCCAACAATATTTACCATAGCCAACACTTGGAAGCAATGAAAATGTCCATCAACCGAGGAATGCACAAAGTAGAAGTGGTCCACGTACACAGTGGAAATTTACTCCAATAAAAAATAAAAATTAAATTTAAAAATCCAACAAAAGTAAGGAGACATCAGCTTGTCTGGGTTTGTCCGGGCACACTCCACTCTAATTTATACCCGAGAAACCCCACAGGCCGCAAGGGCTTTTCCCTAGATACCAGGGTGGGGGACATAGAAAGGCTGCCACCCTCTGGCAGTTACCTGCAAAAGCAGCTTTAAAGCCTGTGCTAATGGTCATTTCATAGGAACAAGTACTGCAGAACTGTAAATGAAACCTGCCCTCAAAATGTCTTGAGGGAGGTAACGGACAAAACATTTCAAAATGTGACACATACTTAAAGAGAACACTTTGAAGAACTAAGGGATAATCACAGCTTGAAAAATAAAAAAGACATGCCTTAAAGCTCAATTTCAACGGATTATGTGGCACATTCGAATTCAACCACAGAGAGGTATCAGCTCACACTTGTCAGAATAACCATCAGCAAGAAAACTACAAAACAATAAATGCTGAAGGTGTTGTGGAGAAATGCATACACTCAACTTCAAGTGGGACGTAAGTTGGAAAGGGCCACGAATGAGAACAGAATGGAGGTGCCTTAAAAAGGTAAACATTGAGCTACCATATGATCCAGCAGGCCCACTCCTCGACCTATAATCTAAGAAGAGAGAATTGGAAAGACACAGGCAGGCAAATCTGCATTGCACAGTATTACAATAGCCAAGATAGGGAAGTAACCAAAAAGTCCACCAACAGATGGGTGGACAAAGAAGAACTCTTCCGTGTACAGATGGAATATTCGCTAGTGAAAAAATGAAACAATGCCATTTGCAGCACCATAGATGAGTCTAGACGTAATCACGCCACCTGTAGTAAGTGAGAAAGCAAAAGACACATATCCTGTCATATCCCTTTTAAGAGTTACTTAAAAATTGATACCAATGAAGATATTTCCACAGAGAAAGGCAATCACAGAATCGTTAAAAAGCTTATGGTTCACCACATAGAAAGGGATGAGGATTGGATACATTACCATATTGGGGTGAACAGAGATATACAAACCATGTGAAATACATAACCACCAAAGACGTACGGAAGACGAGGAGAAGACTACTCAACATTGTGTCATAACCTACATGGGAAAAGGATGGGAGGAAGAATAGATACATGTATATGTGTGAAAGAACCACATCTTGCACACCTAGAACAAACAAACCATTGTAATCATATTTGCTGGGATAAAAAATAAAAAGTAAATTACAAATATGAACAAGAAGTAATGAGACATAAACTTAAAGGGCTTTTTCCTGGCACATTCCATTCTAATTTACAACCTAGAACACCGCTTCCATTAAGGCTCTCTGTTTCCCTAGTAACCAAATTTGTTTACGGGGAAATGCTGCCACCTAGTGGCCGTTTCCTGCAAGAACAGCTTTAAACTCACAGCTAATGGTCACTTAACATTCACAAGGACTCAGGGCTGTAAAGGACACCTGCCCTAAAAAACTGTGCAGTAGTAGGGAATGGACAATAAAATTCAAAAGAGGCAAATGTTTCAAGAAGAGAGTATGAAGAGTTTAGGTTTACTCACGCTCTTCTTTAAAACAAGGAAAATGGACAAAAGCTCAACCTCAGGGAGTGTTAGACCCATGCAATCTAATCTACAAAAAGTTTCAACTTACACCAGTCGACTCACCATCAGCAAAAAGTCTACAAACAATAAATGCTGAAGGGGATTTAGAGAACTGTGTACCCTCTACCTGCTGGTGAGACGTAAAGGCGTAACAGCCAATGATGAGAACAGAAAGGAGCTGTGTTTAAAAGTAAAAATGGAGGTACCATTCAATCCAGCAGGCGCACCATTGGACCTCTCACCTGAGAAGACAAGAATCGAGAAGACACAGGCCGCAAAAGCTGCAGTGCAGCCTTATTCACAATAGCCAAGACAGTGAAGCAATCAAAATGTCCAACAACAGGTGAGTGGATAAAGAAGAAGTGGTCCATGTACACAGTGGAATATTAGCCATGGAAAACAATGAACCATTGCTCTCTGAGGCACCACAAATGAGTCTGGAGATAATCACGAAATATGAGGTAAGTCGGAAAGCAAAAGACCTATATTCTATGATATGACTTACAGGCGTTATCTAATAACTGACACAAATGAACATATTTCCACAGAGAAAGACACTCACAGACTTAGAAAACAAACTATGCTCATCTAAAAGGAAAAGTGGGGGGAATGGATCAATTAAGATTAGTGTTACTATATGTATACAAACACATATTATATACATATCTCAAAAAGACCGACCATAGAGCAAGGGAGGTCTGCGGAACCCTCAGTAACATTTTACATGGGAAGAGGATCTGTACTTGAATAGACATATAGAATGTACAAATGAACCAGATTGTGTACACCTAGGACAGACAATATTCTAAGCTTTACCCCAATTAAGAAAATTTTTAAAACCAAGAAGAATTAATGAGACATAAACTTATGGGGTTTCTCCATGCACATGCCAATGTAATTTACAACCTAGGACACGACTTCCAGAAAGGCTCTGCTGCCCTAGTACCCAGATTGGGGAATGGAGAAATGCTGCCTGCTTGAGGCCACTTCCCAGAACAGCAGCTTTAAACCCATTGCTAAAGGTCACTAAACATTCACCAAATTGCAGTTCGGTAAATGACACCTGCTATCTAAATAAATTCTGGGGTGGAAAATCGACCAAAAAATTAAAAAGAGGGCAAACCTCCAAGAAGACAATTTCAAGAGTTATATTGTACTCCCAATTGTTTCCTTTTTTTAACAGAAAAGAAAACGGCAGAGAAAAATGATGAGTTTTACGAATTTTCAAAGACATGCAAACTCAAATTACAAAAACCTATCAGCTCACAGCAGCCAGAAGGGCCATTAGCATAAATGCTGCAAACAATAAATGCTGAAGCGACTGTGGAGAAATGCGTACCCTCGATTCTAAGGGGGACGTGGTAAGAGCCACTAATGAAAACACAAAGAAGGTGCTTTGAAAAGGGAAACTCCGTGCTACCAGTCAGTCAATCACACCCACTGCTGGGTCTATCACCTGAGAAAATGAGAATCAAAAAGTCACAGGCTGCCAACCCTGCACTCCAACAATATTTACCATAGCCAACACTTGGAAGCAATGAAAATGTCCATCAACCGAGGAATGCACAAAGTAGAAGTGGTCCACGTACACAGTGGAAATTTACTCCAATAAAAAATAAAAATTAAATTTAAAAATCCAACAAAAGTAAGGAGACATCAGCTTGTCTGGGTTTGTCCGGGCACACTCCACTCTAATTTATACCCGAGGAACCCCACAGGCCGCAAGGGCTTTTCCCTAGATACCAGGGTGGGGGACATAGAAAGGCTGCCACCCTCTGGCAGTTACCTGCAAAAGCAGCTTTAAAGCCTGTGCTAATGGTCATTTCATAGGAACAAGTACTGCAGAACTGTAAATGAAACCTGCCCTCAAAATGTCTTGAGGGAGGTAACGGACAAAACATTTCAAAATGTGACACATACTTAAAGAGAACACTTTGAAGAACTAAGGGATAATCACAGCTTGAAAAATAAAAAAGACATGCCTTAAAGCTCAATTTCAACGGATTATGTGGCACATTCGAATTCAACCACAGAGAGGTATCAGCTCACACTTGTCAGAATAACCATCAGCAAGAAAACTACAAAACAATAAATGCTGAAGGTGTTGTGGAGAAATGCATACACTCAACTTCAAGTGGGACGTAAGTTGGAAAGGGCCACGAATGAGAACAGAATGGAGGTGCCTTAAAAAGGTAAACATTGAGCTACCATATGATCCAGCAGGCCCACTCCTCGACCTATAATCTAAGAAGAGAGAATTGGAAAGACACAGGCAGGCAAATCTGCATTGCACAGTATTACAATAGCCAAGATAGGGAAGTAACCAAAAAGTCCACCAACAGATGGGTGGACAAAGAAGAACTCTTCCGTGTACAGATGGAATATTCGCTAGTGAAAAAATGAAACAATGCCATTTGCAGCACCATAGATGAGTCTAGACGTAATCACGCCACCTGTAGTAAGTGAGAAAGCAAAAGACACATATCCTGTCATATCCCTTTTAAGAGTTACTTAAAAATTGATACCAATGAAGATATTTCCACAGAGAAAGGCAATCACAGAATCGTTAAAAAGCTTATGGTTCACCACATAGAAAGGGATGAGGATTGGATACATTACCATATTGGGGTGAACAGAGATATACAAACCATGTGAAATACATAACCACCAAAGACGTACGGAAGACGAGGAGAAGACTACTCAACATTGTGTCATAACCTACGTGGGAAAAGGATGGGAGGGAGAATAGATACATGTATATGTGTGAAAGAACCACATCTTGCACACCTAGAACAAACAAACCATTGTAATCATATTTGCTGGGATAAAAAATAAAAAGTAAATTACAAATATGAACAAGAAGTAATGAGACATAAACTTAAAGGGCTTTTTCCTGGCACATTCCATTCTAATTTACAACCTAGAACACCGCTTCCATTAAGGCTCTCTGTTTCCCTAGTAACCAAATTTGTTTACGGGGAAATGCTGCCACCTAGTGGCCGTTTCCTGCAAGAACAGCTTTAAACTCACAGCTAATGGTCACTTAACATTCACAAGGACTCAGGGCTGTAAAGGACACCTGCCCTAAAAAACTGTGCAGAAGTAGGGAATGGACAATAAAATTCAAAAGAGGCAAATGTTTCAAGAAGAGAGTATGAAGAGTTTAGGTTTACTCACGCTCTTTTTTAAAACAAGGAAAATGGATACAAGCTCAACCTCAGGGAGTGTTAGACCCATGCAATCTAATCTACAAAAAGTTTCAACTTACACCAGTCGACTCACCATCAGCAAAAAGTCTACAAACAATAAATGCTGAAGGGGATTTAGAGAACTGTGTACCCTCTACCTGCTGGTGAGACGTAAAGGCGTAACAGCCAATGATGAGAACAGAAAGGAGCTGTGTTTAAAAGTAAAAATGGAGGTACCATTCAATCCAGCAGGCGCACCATTGGACCTCTCACCTGAGAAGACAAGAATCGAGAAGACACAGGCCGCAAAAGCTGCAGTGCAGCCTTATTCACAATAGCCAAGACAGTGAAGCAATCAAAATGTCCAACAACAGGTGAGTGGATAAAGAAGAAGTGGTCCATGTACACAGTGGAATATTAGCCATGGAAAACAATGAACCATTGCTCTCTGAGGCACCACAAATGAGTCTGGAGATAATCACGAAATATGAGGTAAGTCGGAAAGCAAAAGACCTATATTCTATGATATGACTTACAGGCGTTATCTAATAACTGACACAAATGAACATATTTCCACAGAGAAAGACACTCACAGACTTAGAAAACAAACTATGCTCATCTAAAAGGAAAAGTGGGGGGAATGGATCAATTAAGATTAGTGTTACTATATGTATACAAACACATATTATATACATATCTCAAAAAGACCGACCATAGAGCAAGGGAGGTCTGCGGAACCCTCAGTAACATTTTACATGGGAAGAGGATCTGTACTTGAATAGACATATAGAATGTACAAATGAACCAGATTGTGTACACCTAGGACAGACAATATTCTAAGCTTTACCCCAATTAAGAAAATTTTTAAAACCAAGAAGAATTAATGAGACATAAACTTATGGGGTTTCTCCATGCACATGCCAATGTAATTTACAACCTAGGACACGACTTCCAGAAAGGCTCTGCTGCCCTAGTACCCAGATTGGGGAATGGAGAAATGCTGCCTGCTTGAGGCCACTTCCCAGAACAGCAGCTTTAAACCCATTGCTAAAGGTCACTAAACATTCACCAAATTGCAGTTCGGTAAATGACACCTGCTATCTAAATAAATTCTGGGGTGGAAAATCGACCAAAAAATTAAAAAGAGGGCAAACCTCCAAGAAGACAATTTCAAGAGTTATATTGTACTCCCAATTGTTTCCTTTTTTTAACAGAAAAGAAAACGGCAGAGAAAAATGATGAGTTTTACGAATTTTCAAAGACATGCAAACTCAAATTACAAAAACCTATCAGCTCACAGCAGCCAGAAGGGCCATTAGCATAAATGCTGCAAACAATAAATGCTGAAGCGACTGTGGAGAAATGCGTACCCTCGATTCTAAGGGGGACGTGGTAAGAGCCACTAATGAAAACACAAAGAAGGTGCTTTGAAAAGGGAAACTCCGTGCTACCAGTCAGTCAATCACACCCACTGCTGGGTCTATCACCTGAGAAAATGAGAATCAAAAAGTCACAGGCTGCCAACCCTGCACTCCAACAATATTTACCATAGCCAACACTTGGAAGCAATGAAAATGTCCATCAACCGAGGAATGCACAAAGTAGAAGTGGTCCACGTACACAGTGGAAATTTACTCCAATAAAAAATAAAAATTAAATTTAAAAATCCAACAAAAGTAAGGAGACATCAGCTTGTCTGGGTTTGTCCGGGCACACTCCACTCTAATTTATACCCGAGGAACCCCACAGACCGCAAGGGCTTTTCCCTAGACACCAGGGTGGGGGACATAGAAAGGCTGCCACCCTCTGGCAGTTACCTGCAAAAGCAGCTTTAAAGCCTGTGCTAATGGTCATTTCATAGGAACAAGTACTGCAGAACTGTAAATGAAACCTGCCCTCAAAATGTCTTGAGGGAGGTAACGGACAAAACATTTCAAAATGTGACACATACTTAAAGAGAACACTTTGAAGAACTAAGGGATAATCACAGCTTGAAAAATAAAAAAGACATGCCTTAAAGCTCAATTTCAACGGATTATGTGGCACATTCGAATTCAACCACAGAGAGGTATCAGCTCACACTTGTCAGAATAACCATCAGCAAGAAAACTACAAAACAATAAATGCTGAAGGTGTTGTGGAGAAATGCATACACTCAACTTCAAGTGGGACGTAAGTTGGAAAGGGCCACGAATGAGAACAGAATGGAGGTGCCTTAAAAAGGTAAACATTGAGCTACCATATGATCCAGCAGGCCCACTCCTCGACCTATAATCTAAGAAGAGAGAATTGGAAAGACACAGGCAGGCAAATCTGCATTGCACAGTATTACAATAGCCAAGATAGGGAAGTAACCAAAAAGTCCACCAACAGATGGGTGGACAAAGAAGAACTCTTCCGTGTACAGATGGAATATTCGCTAGTGAAAAAATGAAACAATGCCATTTGCAGCACCATAGATGAGTCTAGACGTACTCACGCCACCTGTAGTAAGTGAGAAAGCAAAAGACACATATCCTATCATATCCCTTTTAAGAGTTACTTAAAAATTGATACCAATGAAGATATTTCCACAGAGAAAGGCAATCACAGAATCGTTAAAAAGCTTATGGTTCACCACATAGAAAGGGATGAGGATTGGATACATTACCACATTGGGGTTAACAGAGATATACAAACCATGTGAAATACATAACCACCAAAGACGTACGGAAGACGAGGAGAAGACTACTCAACATTGTGTCATAACCTACGTGGGAAAAGGATGGGAGGGAGAATAGATACATGTATATGTGTGAAAGAACCACATCTTGCACACCTAGAACAAACAAACCATTGTAATCATATTTGCTGGGATAAAAAATAAAAAGTAAATTACAAATATGAACAAGAAGTAATGAGACATAAACTTAAAGGGCTTTTTCCTGGCACATTCCATTCTAATTTACAACCTAGAACACCGCTTCCATTAAGGCTCTCTGTTTCCCTAGTAACCAAATTTGTTTACGGGGAAATGCTGCCACCTAGTGGCCGTTTCCTGCAAGAACAGCTTTAAACTCACAGCTAATGGTCACTTAACATTCACAAGGACTCAGGGCTGTAAAGGACACCTGCCCTAAAAAACTGTGCAGTAGTAGGGAATGGACAATAAAATTCAAAAGAGGCAAATGTTTCAAGAAGAGAGTATGAAGAGTTTAGGTTTACTCACGCTCTTCTTTAAAACAAGGAAAATGGACAAAAGCTCAACCTCAGGGAGTGTTAGACCCATGCAATCTAATCTACAAAAAGTTTCAACTTACACCAGTCGACTCACCATCAGCAAAAAGTCTACAAACAATAAATGCTGAAGGGGATTTAGAGAACTGTGTACCCTCTACCTGCTGGTGAGACGTAAAGGCGTAACAGCCAATGATGAGAACAGAAAGGAGCTGTGTTTAAAAGTAAAAATGGAGGTACCATTCAATCCAGCAGGCGCACCATTGGACCTCTCACCTGAGAAGACAAGAATCGAGAAGACACAGGCCGCAAAAGCTGCAGTGCAGCCTTATTCACAATAGCCAAGACAGTGAAGCAATCAAAATGTCCAACAACAGGTGAGTGGATAAAGAAGAAGTGGTCCATGTACACAGTGGAATATTAGCCATGGAAAACAATGAACCATTGCTCTCTGAGGCACCACAAATGAGTCTGGAGATAATCACGAAATATGAGGTAAGTCGGAAAGCAAAAGACCTATATTCTATGATATGACTTACAGGCGTTATCTAATAACTGACACAAATGAACATATTTCCACAGAGAAAGACACTCACAGACTTAGAAAACAAACTATGCTCATCTAAAAGGAAAAGTGGGGGGAATGGATCAATTAAGATTAGTGTTACTATATGTATACAAACACATATTATATACATATCTCAAAAAGACCGACCATAGAGCAAGGGAGGTCTGCGGAACCCTCAGTAACATTTTACATGGGAAGAGGATCTGTACTTGAATAGACATATAGAATGTACAAATGAACCAGATTGTGTACACCTAGGACAGACAATATTCTAAGCTTTACCCCAATTAAGAAAATTTTTAAAACCAAGAAGAATTAATGAGACATAAACTTATGGGGTTTCTCCATGCACATGCCAATGTAATTTACAACCTAGGACACGACTTCCAGAAAGGCTCTGCTGCCCTAGTACCCAGATTGGGGAATGGAGAAATGCTGCCTGCTTGAGGCCACTTCCCAGAACAGCAGCTTTAAACCCATTGCTAAAGGTCACTAAACATTCACCAAATTGCAGTTCGGTAAATGACACCTGCTATCTAAATAAATTCTGGGGCGGAAAATCGACCAAAAAATTAAAAAGAGGGCAAACCTCCAAGAAGACAATTTCAAGAGTTATATTGTACTCCCAATTGTTTCCTTTTTTTAACAGAAAAGAAAACGGCAGAGAAAAATGATGAGTTTTACGAATTTTCAAAGACATGCAAACTCAAATTACAAAAACCTATCAGCTCACAGCAGCCAGAAGGGCCATTAGCATAAATGCTGCAAACAATAAATGCTGAAGCGACTGTGGAGAAATGCGTACCCTCGATTCTAAGGGGGACGTGGTAAGAGCCACTAATGAAAACACAAAGAAGGTGCTTTGAAAAGGGAAACTCCGTGCTACCAGTCAGTCAATCACACCCACTGCTGGGTCTATCACCTGAGAAAATGAGAATCAAAAAGTCACAGGCTGCCAACCCTGCACTCCAACAATATTTACCATAGCCAACACTTGGAAGCAATGAAAATGTCCATCAACCGAGGAATGCACAAAGTAGAAGTGGTCCACGTACACAGTGGAAATTTACTCCAATAAAAAATAAAAATTAAATTTAAAAATCCAACAAAAGTAAGGAGACATCAGCTTGTCTGGGTTTGTCCGGGCACACTCCACTCTAATTTATACCCGAGGAACCCCACAGACCGCAAGGGCTTTTCCCTAGACACCAGGGTGGGGGACATAGAAAGGCTGCCACCCTCTGGCAGTTACCTGCAAAAGCAGCTTTAAAGCCTGTGCTAATGGTCATTTCATAGGAACAAGTACTGCAGAACTGTAAATGAAACCTGCCCTCAAAATGTCTTGAGGGAGGTAACGGACAAAACATTTCAAAATGTGACACATACTTAAAGAGAACACTTTGAAGAACTAAGGGATAATCACAGCTTGAAAAATAAAAAAGACATGCCTTAAAGCTCAATTTCAACGGATTATGTGGCACATTCGAATTCAACCACAGAGAGGTATCAGCTCACACTTGTCAGAATAACCATCAGCAAGAAAACTACAAAACAATAAATGCTGAAGGTGTTGTGGAGAAATGCATACACTCAACTTCAAGTGGGACGTAAGTTGGAAAGGGCCACGAATGAGAACAGAATGGAGGTGCCTTAAAAAGGTAAACATTGAGCTACCATATGATCCAGCAGGCCCACTCCTCGACCTATAATCTAAGAAGAGAGAATTGGAAAGACACAGGCAGGCAAATCTGCATTGCACAGTATTACAATAGCCAAGATAGGGAAGTAACCAAAAAGTCCACCAACAGATGGGTGGACAAAGAAGAACTCTTCCGTGTACAGATGGAATATTCGCTAGTGAAAAAATGAAACAATGCCATTTGCAGCACCATAGATGAGTCTAGACGTACTCACGCCACCTGTAGTAAGTGAGAAAGCAAAAGACACATATCCTATCATATCCCTTTTAAGAGTTACTTAAAAATTGATACCAATGAAGATATTTCCACAGAGAAAGGCAATCACAGAATCGTTAAAAAGCTTATGGTTCACCACATAGAAAGGGATGAGGATTGGATACATTACCACATTGGGGTTAACAGAGATATACAAACCATGTGAAATACATAACCACCAAAGACGTACGGAAGACGAGGAGAAGACTACTCAACATTGTGTCATAACCTACGTGGGAAAAGGATGGGAGGGAGAATAGATACATGTATATGTGTGAAAGAACCACATCTTGCACACCTAGAACAAACAAAGCATTGTAATCATATTTGCTGGGATAAAAAATAAAAAGTAAATTACAAATATGAACAAGAAGTAATGAGACATAAACTTAAAGGGTTTTTTCCTGGCACATTCCATTCTAATTTACAACCTAGAACACCGCTTCCATTAAGGCTCTCTGTTTCCCTAGTAACCAAATTTGTTTACGGGGAAATGCTGCCACCTAGTGGCCGTTTCCTGCAAGAACAGCTTTAAACTCACAGCTAATGGTCACTTAACATTCACAAGGACTCAGGGCTGTAAAGGACACCTGCCCTAAAAAACTGTGCAGTAGTAGGGAATGGACAATAAAATTCAAAAGAGGCAAATGTTTCAAGAAGAGAGTATGAAGAGTTTAGGTTTACTCACGCTCTTCTTTAAAACAAGGAAAATGGACAAAAGCTCAACCTCAGGGAGTGTTAGACCCATGCAATCTAATCTACAAAAAGTTTCAACTTACACCAGTCGACTCACCATCAGCAAAAAGTCTACAAACAATAAATGCTGAAGGGGATTTAGAGAACTGTGTACCCTCTACCTGCTGGTGAGACGTAAAGGCGTAACAGCCAATGATGAGAACAGAAAGGAGCTGTGTTTAAAAGTAAAAATGGAGGTACCATTCAATCCAGCAGGCGCACCATTGGACCTCTCACCTGAGAAGACAAGAATCGAGAAGACACAGGCCGCAAAAGCTGCAGTGCAGCCTTATTCACAATAGCCAAGACAGTGAAGCAATCAAAATGTCCAACAACAGGTGAGTGGATAAAGAAGAAGTGGTCCATGTACACAGTGGAATATTAGCCATGGAAAACAATGAACCATTGCTCTCTGAGGCACCACAAATGAGTCTGGAGATAATCACGAAATATGAGGTAAGTCGGAAAGCAAAAGACCTATATTCTATGATATGACTTACAGGCGTTATCTAATAACTGACACAAATGAACATATTTCCACAGAGAAAGACACTCACAGACTTAGAAAACAAACTATGCTCATCTAAAAGGAAAAGTGGGGGGAATGGATCAATTAAGATTAGTGCTACTATATGTATACAAACACATATTATATACATATCTCAAAAAGACCGACCATAGAGCAAGGGAGGTCTGCGGAACCCTCAGTAACATTTTACATGGGAAGAGGATCTGTACTTGAATAGACATATAGAATGTACAAATGAACCAGATTGTGTACACCTAGGACAGACAATATTCTAAGCTTTACCCCAATTAAGAAAATTTTTAAAACCAAGAAGAATTAATGAGACATAAACTTATGGGGTTTCTCCATGCACATGCCAATGTAATTTACAACCTAGGACACGACTTCCAGAAAGGCTCTGCTGCCCTAGTACCCAGATTGGGGAATGGAGAAATGCTGCCTGCTTGAGGCCACTTCCCAGAACAGCAGCTTTAAACCCATTGCTAAAGGTCACTAAACATTCACCAAATTGCAGTTCGGTAAATGACACCTGCTATCTAAATAAATTCTGGGGTGGAAAATCGACCAAAAAATTAAAAAGAGGGCAAACCTCCAAGAAGACAATTTCAAGAGTTATATTGTACTCCCAATTGTTTCCTTTTTTTAACAGAAAAGAAAACGGCAGAGAAAAATGATGAGTTTTACGAATTTTCAAAGACATGCAAACTCAAATTACAAAAACCTATCAGCTCACAGCAGCCAGAAGGGCCATTAGCATAAATGCTGCAAACAATAAATGCTGAAGCGACTGTGGAGAAATGCGTACCCTCGATTCTAAGGGGGACGTGGTAAGAGCCACTAATGAAAACACAAAGAAGGTGCTTTGAAAAGGGAAACTCCGTGCTACCAGTCAGTCAATCACACCCACTGCTGGGTCTATCACCTGAGAAAATGAGAATCAAAAAGTCACAGGCTGCCAACCCTGCACTCCAACAATATTTACCATAGCCAACACTTGGAAGCAATGAAAATGTCCATCAACCGAGGAATGCACAAAGTAGAAGTGGTCCACGTACACAGTGGAAATTTACTCCAATAAAAAATAAAAATTAAATTTAAAAATCCAACAAAAGTAAGGAGACATCAGCTTGTCTGGGTTTGTCCGGGCACACTCCACTCTAATTTATACCCGAGGAACCCCACAGACCGCAAGGGCTTTTCCCTAGATACCAGGGTGGGGGACATAGAAAGGCTGCCACCCTCTGGCAGTTACCTGCAAAAGCAGCTTTAAAGCCTGTGCTAATGGTCATTTCATAGGAACAAGTACTGCAGAACTGTAAATGAAACCTGCCCTCAAAATGTCTTGAGGGAGGTAACGGACAAAACATTTCAAAATGTGACACATACTTAAAGAGAACACTTTGAAGAACTAAGGGATAATCACAGCTTGAAAAATAAAAAAGACATGCCTTAAAGCTCAATTTCAACGGATTATGTGGCACATTCGAATTCAACCACAGAGAGGTATCAGCTCACACTTGTCAGAATAACCATCAGCAAGAAAACTACAAAACAATAAATGCTGAAGGTGTTGTGGAGAAATGCATACACTCAACTTCAAGTGGGACGTAAGTTGGAAAGGGCCACGAATGAGAACAGAATGGAGGTGCCTTAAAAAGGTAAACATTGAGCTACCATATGATCCAGCAGGCCCACTCCTCGACCTATAATCTAAGAAGAGAGAATTGGAAAGACACAGGCAGGCAAATCTGCATTGCACAGTATTACAATAGCCAAGATAGGGAAGTAACCAAAAAGTCCACCAACAGATGGGTGGACAAAGAAGAACTCTTCCGTGTACAGATGGAATATTCGCTAGTGAAAAAATGAAACAATGCCATTTGCAGCACCATAGATGAGTCTAGACGTACTCACGCCACCTGTAGTAAGTGAGAAAGCAAAAGACACATATCCTATCATATCCCTTTTAAGAGTTACTTAAAAATTGATACCAATGAAGATATTTCCACAGAGAAAGGCAATCACAGAATCGTTAAAAAGCTTATGGTTCACCACATAGAAAGGGATGAGGATTGGATACATTACCACATTGGGGTTAACAGAGATATACAAACCATGTGAAATACATAACCACCAAAGACGTACGGAAGACGAGGAGAAGACTACTCAACATTGTGTCATAACCTACGTGGGAAAAGGATGGGAGGGAGAATAGATACATGTATATGTGTGAAAGAACCACATCTTGCACACCTAGAACAAACAAACCATTGTAATCATATTTGCTGGGATAAAAAATAAAAAGTAAATTACAAATATGAACAAGAAGTAATGAGACATAAACTTAAAGGGCTTTTTCCTGGCACATTCCATTCTAATTTACAACCTAGAACACCGCTTCCATTAAGGCTCTCTGTTTCCCTAGTAACCAAATTTGTTTACGGGGAAATGCTGCCACCTAGTGGCCGTTTCCTGCAAGAACAGCTTTAAACTCACAGCTAATGGTCACTTAACATTCACAAGGACTCAGGGCTGTAAAGGACACCTGCCCTAAAAAACTGTGCAGTAGTAGGGAATGGACAATAAAATTCAAAAGAGGCAAATGTTTCAAGAAGAGAGTATGAAGAGTTTAGGTTTACTCACGCTCTTCTTTAAAACAAGGAAAATGGACAAAAGCTCAACCTCAGGGAGTGTTAGACCCATGCAATCTAATCTACAAAAAGTTTCAACTTACACCAGTCGACTCACCATCAGCAAAAAGTCTACAAACAATAAATGCTGAAGGGGATTTAGAGAACTGTGTACCCTCTACCTGCTGGTGAGACGTAAAGGCGTAACAGCCAATGATGAGAACAGAAAGGAGCTGTGTTTAAAAGTAAAAATGGAGGTACCATTCAATCCAGCAGGCGCACCATTGGACCTCTCACCTGAGAAGACAAGAATCGAGAAGACACAGGCCGCAAAAGCTGCAGTGCAGCCTTATTCACAATAGCCAAGACAGTGAAGCAATCAAAATGTCCAACAACAGGTGAGTGGATAAAGAAGAAGTGGTCCATGTACACAGTGGAATATTAGCCATGGAAAACAATGAACCATTGCTCTCTGAGGCACCACAAATGAGTCTGGAGATAATCACGAAATATGAGGTAAGTCGGAAAGCAAAAGACCTATATTCTATGATATGACTTACAGGCGTTATCTAATAACTGACACAAATGAACATATTTCCACAGAGAAAGACACTCACAGACTTAGAAAACAAACTATGCTCATCTAAAAGGAAAAGTGGGGGGAATGGATCAATTAAGATTAGTGTTACTATATGTATACAAACACATATTATATACATATCTCAAAAAGACCGACCATAGAGCAAGGGAGGTCTGCGGAACCCTCAGTAACATTTTACATGGGAAGAGGATCTGTACTTGAATAGACATATAGAATGTACAAATGAACCAGATTGTGTACACCTAGGACAGACAATATTCTAAGCTTTACCCCAATTAAGAAAATTTTTAAAACCAAGAAGAATTAATGAGACATAAACTTATGGGGTTTCTCCATGCACATGCCAATGTAATTTACAACCTAGGACACGACTTCCAGAAAGGCTCTGCTGCCCTAGTACCCAGATTGGGGAATGGAGAAATGCTGCCTGCTTGAGGCCACTTCCCAGAACAGCAGCTTTAAACCCATTGCTAAAGGTCACTAAACATTCACCAAATTGCAGTTCGGTAAATGACACCTGCTATCTAAATAAATTCTGGGGCGGAAAATCGACCAAAAAATTAAAAAGAGGGCAAACCTCCAAGAAGACAATTTCAAGAGTTATATTGTACTCCCAATTGTTTCCTTTTTTTAACAGAAAAGAAAACGGCAGAGAAAAATGATGAGTTTTACGAATTTTCAAAGACATGCAAACTCAAATTACAAAAACCTATCAGCTCACAGCAGCCAGAAGGGCCATTAGCATAAATGCTGCAAACAATAAATGCTGAAGCGACTGTGGAGAAATGCGTACCCTCGATTCTAAGGGGGACGTGGTAAGAGCCACTAATGAAAACACAAAGAAGGTGCTTTGAAAAGGGAAACTCCGTGCTACCAGTCAGTCAATCACACCCACTGCTGGGTCTATCACCTGAGAAAATGAGAATCAAAAAGTCACAGGCTGCCAACCCTGCACTCCAACAATATTTACCATAGCCAACACTTGGAAGCAATGAAAATGTCCATCAACCGAGGAATGCACAAAGTAGAAGTGGTCCACGTACACAGTGGAAATTTACTCCAATAAAAAATAAAAATTAAATTTAAAAATCCAACAAAAGTAAGGAGACATCAGCTTGTCTGGGTTTGTCCGGGCACACTCCACTCTAATTTATACCCGAGGAACCCCACAGACCGCAAGGGCTTTTCCCTAGACACCAGGGTGGGGGACATAGAAAGGCTGCCACCCTCTGGCAGTTACCTGCAAAAGCAGCTTTAAAGCCTGTGCTAATGGTCATTTCATAGGAACAAGTACTGCAGAACTGTAAATGAAACCTGCCCTCAAAATGTCTTGAGGGAGGTAACGGACAAAACATTTCAAAATGTGACACATACTTAAAGAGAACACTTTGAAGAACTAAGGGATAATCACAGCTTGAAAAATAAAAAAGACATGCCTTAAAGCTCAATTTCAACGGATTATGTGGCACATTCGAATTCAACCACAGAGAGGTATCAGCTCACACTTGTCAGAATAACCATCAGCAAGAAAACTACAAAACAATAAATGCTGAAGGTGTTGTGGAGAAATGCATACACTCAACTTCAAGTGGGACGTAAGTTGGAAAGGGCCACGAATGAGAACAGAATGGAGGTGCCTTAAAAAGGTAAACATTGAGCTACCATATGATCCAGCAGGCCCACTCCTCGACCTATAATCTAAGAAGAGAGAATTGGAAAGACACAGGCAGGCAAATCTGCATTGCACAGTATTACAATAGCCAAGATAGGGAAGTAACCAAAAAGTCCACCAACAGATGGGTGGACAAAGAAGAACTCTTCCGTGTACAGATGGAATATTCGCTAGTGAAAAAATGAAACAATGCCATTTGCAGCACCATAGATGAGTCTAGACGTACTCACGCCACCTGTAGTAAGTGAGAAAGCAAAAGACACATATCCTATCATATCCCTTTTAAGAGTTACTTAAAAATTGATACCAATGAAGATATTTCCACAGAGAAAGGCAATCACAGAATCGTTAAAAAGCTTATGGTTCACCACATAGAAAGGGATGAGGATTGGATACATTACCACATTGGGGTTAACAGAGATATACAAACCATGTGAAATACATAACCACCAAAGACGTAGGGAAGACGAGGAGAAGACTACTCAACATTGTGTCATAACCTACGTGGGAAAAGGATGGGAGGGAGAATAGATACATGTATATGTGTGAAAGAACCACATCTTGCACACCTAGAACAAACAAAGCATTGTAATCATATTTGCTGGGATAAAAAATAAAAAGTAAATTACAAATATGAACAAGAAGTAATGAGACATAAACTTAAAGGGTTTTTTCCTGGCACATTCCATTCTAATTTACAACCTAGAACACCGCTTCCATTAAGGCTCTCTGTTTCCCTAGTAACCAAATTTGTTTACGGGGAAATGCTGCCACCTAGTGGCCGTTTCCTGCAAGAACAGCTTTAAACTCACAGCTAATGGTCACTTAACATTCACAAGGACTCAGGGCTGTAAAGGACACCTGCCCTAAAAAACTGTGCAGTAGTAGGGAATGGACAATAAAATTCAAAAGAGGCAAATGTTTCAAGAAGAGAGTATGAAGAGTTTAGGTTTACTCACGCTCTTCTTTAAAACAAGGAAAATGGACAAAAGCTCAACCTCAGGGAGTGTTAGACCCATGCAATCTAATCTACAAAAAGTTTCAACTTACACCAGTCGACTCACCATCAGCAAAAAGTCTACAAACAATAAATGCTGAAGGGGATTTAGAGAACTGTGTACCCTCTACCTGCTGGTGAGACGTAAAGGCGTAACAGCCAATGATGAGAACAGAAAGGAGCTGTGTTTAAAAGTAAAAATGGAGGTACCATTCAATCCAGCAGGCGCACCATTGGACCTCTCACCTGAGAAGACAAGAATCGAGAAGACACAGGCCGCAAAAGCTGCAGTGCAGCCTTATTCACAATAGCCAAGACAGTGAAGCAATCAAAATGTCCAACAACAGGTGAGTGGATAAAGAAGAAGTGGTCCATGTACACAGTGGAATATTAG
The DNA here is from genome assembly GCF_028023285.1 of Balaenoptera ricei. Lineage (NCBI taxonomy): Eukaryota > Metazoa > Chordata > Mammalia > Artiodactyla > Balaenopteridae > Balaenoptera > Balaenoptera ricei. The sequence continues at coordinate 137,887,159 of NC_082641.1, read as the reverse complement.
CCATGGAAAACAATGAACCATTGCTCTCTGAGGCACCACAAATGAGTCTGGAGATAATCACGAAATATGAGGTAAGTCGGAAAGCAAAAGACCTATATTCTATGATATGACTTACAGGCGTTATCTAATAACTGACACAAATGAACATATTTCCACAGAGAAAGACACTCACAGACTTAGAAAACAAACTATGCTCATCTAAAAGGAAAAGTGGGGGGAATGGATCAATTAAGATTAGTGCTACTATATGTATACAAACACATATTATATACATATCTCAAAAAGACCGACCATAGAGCAAGGGAGGTCTGCGGAACCCTCAGTAACATTTTACATGGGAAGAGGATCTGTACTTGAATAGACATATAGAATGTACAAATGAACCAGATTGTGTACACCTAGGACAGACAATATTCTAAGCTTTACCCCAATTAAGAAAATTTTTAAAACCAAGAAGAATTAATGAGACATAAACTTATGGGGTTTCTCCATGCACATGCCAATGTAATTTACAACCTAGGACACGACTTCCAGAAAGGCTCTGCTGCCCTAGTACCCAGATTGGGGAATGGAGAAATGCTGCCTGCTTGAGGCCACTTCCCAGAACAGCAGCTTTAAACCCATTGCTAAAGGTCACTAAACATTCACCAAATTGCAGTTCGGTAAATGACACCTGCTATCTAAATAAATTCTGGGGTGGAAAATCGACCAAAAAATTAAAAAGAGGGCAAACCTCCAAGAAGACAATTTCAAGAGTTATATTGTACTCCCAATTGTTTCCTTTTTTTAACAGAAAAGAAAACGGCAGAGAAAAATGATGAGTTTTACGAATTTTCAAAGACATGCAAACTCAAATTACAAAAACCTATCAGCTCACAGCAGCCAGAAGGGCCATTAGCATAAATGCTGCAAACAATAAATGCTGAAGCGACTGTGGAGAAATGCGTACCCTCGATTCTAAGGGGGACGTGGTAAGAGCCACTAATGAAAACACAAAGAAGGTGCTTTGAAAAGGGAAACTCCGTGCTACCAGTCAGTCAATCACACCCACTGCTGGGTCTATCACCTGAGAAAATGAGAATCAAAAAGTCACAGGCTGCCAACCCTGCACTCCAACAATATTTACCATAGCCAACACTTGGAAGCAATGAAAATGTCCATCAACCGAGGAATGCACAAAGTAGAAGTGGTCCACGTACACAGTGGAAATTTACTCCAATAAAAAATAAAAATTAAATTTAAAAATCCAACAAAAGTAAGGAGACATCAGCTTGTCTGGGTTTGTCCGGGCACACTCCACTCTAATTTATACCCGAGGAACCCCACAGACCGCAAGGGCTTTTCCCTAGATACCAGGGTGGGGGACATAGAAAGGCTGCCACCCTCTGGCAGTTACCTGCAAAAGCAGCTTTAAAGCCTGTGCTAATGGTCATTTCATAGGAACAAGTACTGCAGAACTGTAAATGAAACCTGCCCTCAAAATGTCTTGAGGGAGGTAACGGACAAAACATTTCAAAATGTGACACATACTTAAAGAGAACACTTTGAAGAACTAAGGGATAATCACAGCTTGAAAAATAAAAAAGACATGCCTTAAAGCTCAATTTCAACGGATTATGTGGCACATTCGAATTCAACCACAGAGAGGTATCAGCTCACACTTGTCAGAATAACCATCAGCAAGAAAACTACAAAACAATAAATGCTGAAGGTGTTGTGGAGAAATGCATACACTCAACTTCAAGTGGGACGTAAGTTGGAAAGGGCCACGAATGAGAACAGAATGGAGGTGCCTTAAAAAGGTAAACATTGAGCTACCATATGATCCAGCAGGCCCACTCCTCGACCTATAATCTAAGAAGAGAGAATTGGAAAGACACAGGCAGGCAAATCTGCATTGCACAGTATTACAATAGCCAAGATAGGGAAGTAACCAAAAAGTCCACCAACAGATGGGTGGACAAAGAAGAACTCTTCCGTGTACAGATGGAATATTCGCTAGTGAAAAAATGAAACAATGCCATTTGCAGCACCATAGATGAGTCTAGACGTACTCACGCCACCTGTAGTAAGTGAGAAAGCAAAAGACACATATCCTATCATATCCCTTTTAAGAGTTACTTAAAAATTGATACCAATGAAGATATTTCCACAGAGAAAGGCAATCACAGAATCGTTAAAAAGCTTATGGTTCACCACATAGAAAGGGATGAGGATTGGATACATTACCACATTGGGGTTAACAGAGATATACAAACCATGTGAAATACATAACCACCAAAGACGTAGGGAAGACGAGGAGAAGACTACTCAACATTGTGTCATAACCTACGTGGGAAAAGGATGGGAGGGAGAATAGATACATGTATATGTGTGAAAGAACCACATCTTGCACACCTAGAACAAACAAACCATTGTAATCATATTTGCTGGGATAAAAAATAAAAAGTAAATTACAAATATGAACAAGAAGTAATGAGACATAAACTTAAAGGGCTTTTTCCTGGCACATTCCATTCTAATTTACAACCTAGAACACCGCTTCCATTAAGGCTCTCTGTTTCCCTAGTAACCAAATTTGTTTACGGGGAAATGCTGCCACCTAGTGGCCGTTTCCTGCAAGAACAGCTTTAAACTCACAGCTAATGGTCACTTAACATTCACAAGGACTCAGGGCTGTAAAGGACACCTGCCCTAAAAAACTGTGCAGTAGTAGGGAATGGACAATAAAATTCAAAAGAGGCAAATGTTTCAAGAAGAGAGTATGAAGAGTTTAGGTTTACTCACGCTCTTCTTTAAAACAAGGAAAATGGACAAAAGCTCAACCTCAGGGAGTGTTAGACCCATGCAATCTAATCTACAAAAAGTTTCAACTTACACCAGTCGACTCACCATCAGCAAAAAGTCTACAAACAATAAATGCTGAAGGGGATTTAGAGAACTGTGTACCCTCTACCTGCTGGTGAGACGTAAAGGCGTAACAGCCAATGATGAGATCAGAAAGGAGCTGTGTTTAAAAGTAAAAATGGAGGTACCATTCAATCCAGCAGGCGCACCATTGGACCTCTCACCTGAGAAGACAAGAATCGAGAAGACACAGGCCGCAAAAGCTGCAGTGCAGCCTTATTCACAATAGCCAAGACAGTGAAGCAATCAAAATGTCCAACAACAGGTGAGTGGATAAAGAAGAAGTGGTCCATGTACACAGTGGAATATTAGCCATGGAAAACAATGAACCATTGCTCTCTGAGGCACCACAAATGAGTCTGGAGATAATCACGAAATATGAGGTAAGTCGGAAAGCAAAAGACCTATATTCTATGATATGACTTACAGGCGTTATCTAATAACTGACACAAATGAACATATTTCCACAGAGAAAGACACTCACAGACTTAGAAAACAAACTATGCTCATCTAAAAGGAAAAGTGGGGGGAATGGATCAATTAAGATTAGTGTTACTATATGTATACAAACACATATTATATACATATCTCAAAAAGACCGACCATAGAGCAAGGGAGGTCTGCGGAACCCTCAGTAACATTTTACATGGGAAGAGGATCTGTACTTGAATAGACATATAGAATGTACAAATGAACCAGATTGTGTACACCTAGGACAGACAATATTCTAAGCTTTACCCCAATTAAGAAAATTTTTAAAACCAAGAAGAATTAATGAGACATAAACTTATGGGGTTTCTCCATGCACATGCCAATGTAATTTACAACCTAGGACACGACTTCCAGAAAGGCTCTGCTGCCCTAGTACCCAGATTGGGGAATGGAGAAATGCTGCCTGCTTGAGGCCACTTCCCAGAACAGCAGCTTTAAACCCATTGCTAAAGGTCACTAAACATTCACCAAATTGCAGTTCGGTAAATGACACCTGCTATCTAAATAAATTCTGGGGTGGAAAATCGACCAAAAAATTAAAAAGAGGGCAAACCTCCAAGAAGACAATTTCAAGAGTTATATTGTACTCCCAATTGTTTCCTTTTTTTAACAGAAAAGAAAACGGCAGAGAAAAATGATGAGTTTTACGAATTTTCAAAGACATGCAAACTCAAATTACAAAAACCTATCAGCTCACAGCAGCCAGAAGGGCCATTAGCATAAATGCTGCAAACAATAAATGCTGAAGCGACTGTGGAGAAATGCGTACCCTCGATTCTAAGGGGGACGTGGTAAGAGCCACTAATGAAAACACAAAGAAGGTGCTTTGAAAAGGGAAACTCCGTGCTACCAGTCAGTCAATCACACCCACTGCTGGGTCTATCACCTGAGAAAATGAGAATCAAAAAGTCACAGGCTGCCAACCCTGCACTCCAACAATATTTACCATAGCCAACACTTGGAAGCAATGAAAATGTCCATCAACCGAGGAATGCACAAAGTAGAAGTGGTCCACGTACACAGTGGAAATTTACTCCAATAAAAAATAAAAATTAAATTTAAAAATCCAACAAAAGTAAGGAGACATCAGCTTGTCTGGGTTTGTCCGGGCACACTCCACTCTAATTTATACCCGAGGAACCCCACAGGCCGCAAGGGCTTTTCCCTAGATACCAGGGTGGGGGACATAGAAAGGCTGCCACCCTCTGGCAGTTACCTGCAAAAGCAGCTTTAAAGCCTGTGCTAATGGTCATTTCATAGGAACAAGTACTGCAGAACTGTAAATGAAACCTGCCCTCAAAATGTCTTGAGGGAGGTAACGGACAAAACATTTCAAAATGTGACACATACTTAAAGAGAACACTTTGAAGAACTAAGGGATAATCACAGCTTGAAAAATAAAAAAGACATGCCTTAAAGCTCAATTTCAACGGATTATGTGGCACATTCGAATTCAACCACAGAGAGGTATCAGCTCACACTTGTCAGAATAACCATCAGCAAGAAAACTACAAAACAATAAATGCTGAAGGTGTTGTGGAGAAATGCATACACTCAACTTCAAGTGGGACGTAAGTTGGAAAGGGCCACGAATGAGAACAGAATGGAGGTGCCTTAAAAAGGTAAACATTGAGCTACCATATGATCCAGCAGGCCCACTCCTCGACCTATAATCTAAGAAGAGAGAATTGGAAAGACACAGGCAGGCAAATCTGCATTGCACAGTATTACAATAGCCAAGATAGGGAAGTAACCAAAAAGTCCACCAACAGATGGGTGGACAAAGAAGAACTCTTCCGTGTACAGATGGAATATTCGCTAGTGAAAAAATGAAACAATGCCATTTGCAGCACCATAGATGAGTCTAGACGTACTCACGCCACCTGTAGTAAGTGAGAAAGCAAAAGACACATATCCTGTCATATCCCTTTTAAGAGTTACTTAAAAATTGATACCAATGAAGATATTTCCACAGAGAAAGGCAATCACAGAATCGTTAAAAAGCTTATGGTTCACCACATAGAAAGGGATGAGGATTGGATACATTACCACATTGGGGTTAACAGAGATATACAAACCATGTGAAATACATAACCACCAAAGACGTACGGAAGACGAGGAGAAGACTACTCAACATTGTGTCATAACCTACGTGGGAAAAGGATGGGAGGGAGAATAGATACATGTATATGTGTGAAAGAACCACATCTTGCACACCTAGAACAAACAAAGCATTGTAATCATATTTGCTGGGATAAAAAATAAAAAGTAAATTACAAATATGAACAAGAAGTAATGAGACATAAACTTAAAGGGCTTTTTCCTGGCACATTCCATTCTAATTTACAACCTAGAACACCGCTTCCATTAAGGCTCTCTGTTTCCCTAGTAACCAAATTTGTTTACGGGGAAATGCTGCCACCTAGTGGCCGTTTCCTGCAAGAACAGCTTTAAACTCACAGCTAATGGTCACTTAACATTCACAAGGACTCAGGGCTGTAAAGGACACCTGCCCTAAAAAACTGTGCAGTAGTAGGGAATGGACAATAAAATTCAAAAGAGGCAAATGTTTCAAGAAGAGAGTATGAAGAGTTTAGGTTTACTCACGCTCTTCTTTAAAACAAGGAAAATGGACAAAAGCTCAACCTCAGGGAGTGTTAGACCCATGCAATCTAATCTACAAAAAGTTTCAACTTACACCAGTCGACTCACCATCAGCAAAAAGTCTACAAACAATAAATGCTGAAGGGGATTTAGAGAACTGTGTACCCTCTACCTGCTGGTGAGACGTAAAGGCGTAACAGCCAATGATGAGAACAGAAAGGAGCTGTGTTTAAAAGTAAAAATGGAGGTACCATTCAATCCAGCAGGCGCACCATTGGACCTCTCACCTGAGAAGACAAGAATCGAGAAGACACAGGCCGCAAAAGCTGCAGTGCAGCCTTATTCACAATAGCCAAGACAGTGAAGCAATCAAAATGTCCAACAACAGGTGAGTGGATAAAGAAGAAGTGGTCCATGTACACAGTGGAATATTAGCCATGGAAAACAATGAACCATTGCTCTCTGAGGCACCACAAATGAGTCTGGAGATAATCACGAAATATGAGGTAAGTCGGAAAGCAAAAGACCTATATTCTATGATATGACTTACAGGCGTTATCTAATAACTGACACAAATGAACATATTTCCACAGAGAAAGACACTCACAGACTTAGAAAACAAACTATGCTCATCTAAAAGGAAAAGTGGGGGGAATGGATCAATTAAGATTAGTGTTACTATATGTATACAAACACATATTATATACATATCTCAAAAAGACCGACCATAGAGCAAGGGAGGTCTGCGGAACCCTCAGTAACATTTTACATGGGAAGAGGATCTGTACTTGAATAGACATATAGAATGTACAAATGAACCAGATTGTGTACACCTAGGACAGACAATATTCTAAGCTTTACCCCAATTAAGAAAATTTTTAAAACCAAGAAGAATTAATGAGACATAAACTTATGGGGTTTCTCCATGCACATGCCAATGTAATTTACAACCTAGGACACGACTTCCAGAAAGGCTCTGCTGCCCTAGTACCCAGATTGGGGAATGGAGAAATGCTGCCTGCTTGAGGCCACTTCCCAGAACAGCAGCTTTAAACCCATTGCTAAAGGTCACTAAACATTCACCAAATTGCAGTTCGGTAAATGACACCTGCTATCTAAATAAATTCTGGGGTGGAAAATCGACCAAAAAATTAAAAAGAGGGCAAACCTCCAAGAAGACAATTTCAAGAGTTATATTGTACTCCCAATTGTTTCCTTTTTTTAACAGAAAAGAAAACGGCAGAGAAAAATGATGAGTTTTACGAATTTTCAAAGACATGCAAACTCAAATTACAAAAACCTATCAGCTCACAGCAGCCAGAAGGGCCATTAGCATAAATGCTGCAAACAATAAATGCTGAAGCGACTGTGGAGAAATGCGTACCCTCGATTCTAAGGGGGACGTGGTAAGAGCCACTAATGAAAACACAAAGAAGGTGCTTTGAAAAGGGAAACTCCGTGCTACCAGTCAGTCAATCACACCCACTGCTGGGTCTATCACCTGAGAAAATGAGAATCAAAAAGTCACAGGCTGCCAACCCTGCACTCCAACAATATTTACCATAGCCAACACTTGGAAGCAATGAAAATGTCCATCAACCGAGGAATGCACAAAGTAGAAGTGGTCCACGTACACAGTGGAAATTTACTCCAATAAAAAATAAAAATTAAATTTAAAAATCCAACAAAAGTAAGGAGACATCAGCTTGTCTGGGTTTGTCCGGGCACACTCCACTCTAATTTATACCCGAGGAACCCCACAGGCCGCAAGGGCTTTTCCCTAGATACCAGGGTGGGGGACATAGAAAGGCTGCCACCCTCTGGCAGTTACCTGCAAAAGCAGCTTTAAAGCCTGTGCTAATGGTCATTTCATAGGAACAAGTACTGCAGAACTGTAAATGAAACCTGCCCTCAAAATGTCTTGAGGGAGGTAACGGACAAAACATTTCAAAATGTGACACATACTTAAAGAGAACACTTTGAAGAACTAAGGGATAATCACAGCTTGAAAAATAAAAAAGACATGCCTTAAAGCTCAATTTCAACGGATTATGTGGCACATTCGAATTCAACCACAGAGAGGTATCAGCTCACACTTGTCAGAATAACCATCAGCAAGAAAACTACAAAACAATAAATGCTGAAGGTGTTGTGGAGAAATGCATACACTCAACTTCAAGTGGGACGTAAGTTGGAAAGGGCCACGAATGAGAACAGAATGGAGGTGCCTTAAAAAGGTAAACATTGAGCTACCATATGATCCAGCAGGCCCACTCCTCGACCTATAATCTAAGAAGAGAGAATTGGAAAGACACAGGCAGGCAAATCTGCATTGCACAGTATTACAATAGCCAAGATAGGGAAGTAACCAAAAAGTCCACCAACAGATGGGTGGACAAAGAAGAACTCTTCCGTGTACAGATGGAATATTCGCTAGTGAAAAAATGAAACAATGCCATTTGCAGCACCATAGATGAGTCTAGACGTACTCACGCCACCTGTAGTAAGTGAGAAAGCAAAAGACACATATCCTGTCATATCCCTTTTAAGAGTTACTTAAAAATTGATACCAATGAAGATATTTCCACAGAGAAAGGCAATCACAGAATCGTTAAAAAGCTTATGGTTCACCACATAGAAAGGGATGAGGATTGGATACATTACCACATTGGGGTTAACAGAGATATACAAACCATGTGAAATACATAACCACCAAAGACGTACGGAAGACGAGGAGAAGACTACTCAACATTGTGTCATAACCTACGTGGGAAAAGGATGGGAGGGAGAATAGATACATGTATATGTGTGAAAGAACCACATCTTGCACACCTAGAACAAACAAACCATTGTAATCATATTTGCTGGGATAAAAAATAAAAAGTAAATTACAAATATGAACAAGAAGTAATGAGACATAAACTTAAAGGGCTTTTTCCTGGCACATTCCATTCTAATTTACAACCTAGAACACCGCTTCCATTAAGGCTCTCTGTTTCCCTAGTAACCAAATTTGTTTACGGGGAAATGCTGCCACCTAGTGGCCGTTTCCTGCAAGAACAGCTTTAAACTCACAGCTAATGGTCACTTAACATTCACAAGGACTCAGGGCTGTAAAGGACACCTGCCCTAAAAAACTGTGCAGTAGTAGGGAATGGACAATAAAATTCAAAAGAGGCAAATGTTTCAAGAAGAGAGTATGAAGAGTTTAGGTTTACTCACGCTCTTCTTTAAAACAAGGAAAATGGACAAAAGCTCAACCTCAGGGAGTGTTAGACCCATGCAATCTAATCTACAAAAAGTTTCAACTTACACCAGTCGACTCACCATCAGCAAAAAGTCTACAAACAATAAATGCTGAAGGGGATTTAGAGAACTGTGTACCCTCTACCTGCTGGTGAGACGTAAAGGCGTAACAGCCAATGATGAGAACAGAAAGGAGCTGTGTTTAAAAGTAAAAATGGAGGTACCATTCAATCCAGCAGGCGCACCATTGGACCTCTCACCTGAGAAGACAAGAATCGAGAAGACACAGGCCGCAAAAGCTGCAGTGCAGCCTTATTCACAATAGCCAAGACAGTGAAGCAATCAAAATGTCCAACAACAGGTGAGTGGATAAAGAAGAAGTGGTCCATGTACACAGTGGAATATTAGCCATGGAAAACAATGAACCATTGCTCTCTGAGGCACCACAAATGAGTCTGGAGATAATCACGAAATATGAGGTAAGTCGGAAAGCAAAAGACCTATATTCTATGATATGACTTACAGGCGTTATCTAATAACTGACACAAATGAACATATTTCCACAGAGAAAGACACTCACAGACTTAGAAAACAAACTATGCTCATCTAAAAGGAAAAGTGGGGGGAATGGATCAATTAAGATTAGTGTTACTATATGTATACAAACACATATTATATACATATCTCAAAAAGACCGACCATAGAGCAAGGGAGGTCTGCGGAACCCTCAGTAACATTTTACATGGGAAGAGGATCTGTACTTGAATAGACATATAGAATGTACAAATGAACCAGATTGTGTACACCTAGGACAGACAATATTCTAAGCTTTACCCCAATTAAGAAAATTTTTAAAACCAAGAAGAATTAATGAGACATAAACTTATGGGGTTTCTCCATGCACATGCCAATGTAATTTACAACCTAGGACACGACTTCCAGAAAGGCTCTGCTGCCCTAGTACCCAGATTGGGGAATGGAGAAATGCTGCCTGCTTGAGGCCACTTCCCAGAACAGCAGCTTTAAACCCATTGCTAAAGGTCACTAAACATTCACCAAATTGCAGTTCGGTAAATGACACCTGCTATCTAAATAAATTCTGGGGTGGAAAATCGACCAAAAAATTAAAAAGAGGGCAAACCTCCAAGAAGACAATTTCAAGAGTTATATTGTACTCCCAATTGTTTCCTTTTTTTAACAGAAAAGAAAACGGCAGAGAAAAATGATGAGTTTTACGAATTTTCAAAGACATGCAAACTCAAATTACAAAAACCTATCAGCTCACAGCAGCCAGAAGGGCCATTAGCATAAATGCTGCAAACAATAAATGCTGAAGCGACTGTGGAGAAATGCGTACCCTCGATTCTAAGGGGGACGTGGTAAGAGCCACTAATGAAAACACAAAGAAGGTGCTTTGAAAAGGGAAACTCCGTGCTACCAGTCAGTCAATCACACCCACTGCTGGGTCTATCACCTGAGAAAATGAGAATCAAAAAGTCACAGGCTGCCAACCCTGCACTCCAACAATATTTACCATAGCCAACACTTGGAAGCAATGAAAATGTCCATCAACCGAGGAATGCACAAAGTAGAAGTGGTCCACGTACACAGTGGAAATTTACTCCAATAAAAAATAAAAATTAAATTTAAAAATCCAACAAAAGTAAGGAGACATCAGCTTGTCTGGGTTTGTCCGGGCACACTCCACTCTAATTTATACCCGAGGAACCCCACAGGCCGCAAGGGCTTTTCCCTAGATACCAGGGTGGGGGACATAGAAAGGCTGCCACCCTCTGGCAGTTACCTGCAAAAGCAGCTTTAAAGCCTGTGCTAATGGTCATTTCATAGGAACAAGTACTGCAGAACTGTAAATGAAACCTGCCCTCAAAATGTCTTGAGGGAGGTAACGGACAAAACATTTCAAAATGTGACACATACTTAAAGAGAACACTTTGAAGAACTAAGGGATAATCACAGCTTGAAAAATAAAAAAGACATGCCTTAAAGCTCAATTTCAACGGATTATGTGGCACATTCGAATTCAACCACAGAGAGGTATCAGCTCACACTTGTCAGAATAACCATCAGCAAGAAAACTACAAAACAATAAATGCTGAAGGTGTTGTGGAGAAATGCATACACTCAACTTCAAGTGGGACGTAAGTTGGAAAGGGCCACGAATGAGAACAGAATGGAGGTGCCTTAAAAAGGTAAACATTGAGCTACCATATGATCCAGCAGGCCCACTCCTCGACCTATAATCTAAGAAGAGAGAATTGGAAAGACACAGGCAGGCAAATCTGCATTGCACAGTATTACAATAGCCAAGATAGGGAAGTAACCAAAAAGTCCACCAACAGATGGGTGGACAAAGAAGAACTCTTCCGTGTACAGATGGAATATTCGCTAGTGAAAAAATGAAACAATGCCATTTGCAGCACCATAGATGAGTCTAGACGTACTCACGCCACCTGTAGTAAGTGAGAAAGCAAAAGACACATATCCTATCATATCCCTTTTAAGAGTTACTTAAAAATTGATACCAATGAAGATATTTCCACAGAGAAAGGCAATCACAGAATCGTTAAAAAGCTTATGGTTCACCACATAGAAAGGGATGAGGATTGGATACATTACCACATTGGGGTTAACAGAGATATACAAACCATGTGAAATACATAACCACCAAAGACGTACGGAAGACGAGGAGAAGACTACTCAACATTGTGTCATAACCTACGTGGGAAAAGGATGGGAGGGAGAATAGATACATGTATATGTGTGAAAGAACCACATCTTGCACACCTAGAACAAACAAAGCATTGTAATCATATTTGCTGGGATAAAAAATAAAAAGTAAATTACAAATATGAACAAGAAGTAATGAGACATAAACTTAAAGGGCTTTTTCCTGGCACATTCCATTCTAATTCACAACCTAGAACACCGCTTCCATTAAGGCTCTCTGTTTCCCTAGTAACCAAATTTGTTTACGGGGAAATGCTGCCACCTAGTGGCCGTTTCCTGCAAGAACAGCTTTAAACTCACAGCTAATGGTCACTTAACATTCACAAGGACTCAGGGCTGTAAAGGACACCTGCCCTAAAAAACTGTGCAGTAGTAGGGAATGGACAATAAAATTCAAAAGAGGCAAATGTTTCAAGAAGAGAGTATGAAGAGTTTAGGTTTACTCACGCTCTTCTTTAAAACAAGGAAAATGGACAAAAGCTCAACCTCAGGGAGTGTTAGACCCATGCAATCTAATCTACAAAAAGTTTCAACTTACACCAGTCGACTCACCATCAGCAAAAAGTCTACAAACAATAAATGCTGAAGGGGATTTAGAGAACTGTGTACCCTCTACCTGCTGGTGAGACGTAAAGGCGTAACAGCCAATGATGAGAACAGAAAGGAGCTGTGTTTAAAAGTAAAAATGGAGGTACCATTCAATCCAGCAGGCGCACCATTGGACCTCTCACCTGAGAAGACAAGAATCGAGAAGACACAGGCCGCAAAAGCTGCAGTGCAGCCTTATTCACAATAGCCAAGACAGTGAAGCAATCAAAATGTCCAACAACAGGTGAGTGGATAAAGAAGAAGTGGTCCATGTACACAGTGGAATATTAGCCATGGAAAACAATGAACCATTGCTCTCTGAGGCACCACAAATGAGTCTGGAGATAATCACGAAATATGAGGTAAGTCGGAAAGCAAAAGACCTATATTCTATGATATGACTTACAGGCGTTATCTAATAACTGACACAAATGAACATATTTCCACAGAGAAAGACACTCACAGACTTAGAAAACAAACTATGCTCATCTAAAAGGAAAAGTGGGGGGAATGGATCAATTAAGATTAGTGTTACTATATGTATACAAACACATATTATATACATATCTCAAAAAGACCGACCATAGAGCAAGGGAGGTCTGCGGAACCCTCAGTAACATTTTACATGGGAAGAGGATCTGTACTTGAATAGACATATAGAATGTACAAATGAACCAGATTGTGTACACCTAGGACAGACAATATTCTAAGCTTTACCCCAATTAAGAAAATTTTTAAAACCAAGAAGAATTAATGAGACATAAACTTATGGGGTTTCTCCATGCACATGCCAATGTAATTTACAACCTAGGACACGACTTCCAGAAAGGCTCTGCTGCCCTAGTACCCAGATTGGGGAATGGAGAAATGCTGCCTGCTTGAGGCCACTTCCCAGAACAGCAGCTTTAAACCCATTGCTAAAGGTCACTAAACATTCACCAAATTGCAGTTCGGTAAATGACACCTGCTATCTAAATAAATTCTGGGGTGGAAAATCGACCAAAAAATTAAAAAGAGGGCAAACCTCCAAGAAGACAATTTCAAGAGTTATATTGTACTCCCAATTGTTTCCTTTTTTTAACAGAAAAGAAAACGGCAGAGAAAAATGATGAGTTTTACGAATTTTCAAAGACATGCAAACTCAAATTACAAAAACCTATCAGCTCACAGCAGCCAGAAGGGCCATTAGCATAAATGCTGCAAACAATAAATGCTGAAGCGACTGTGGAGAAATGCGTACCCTCGATTCTAAGGGGGACGTGGTAAGAGCCACTAATGAAAACACAAAGAAGGTGCTTTGAAAAGGGAAACTCCGTGCTACCAGTCAGTCAATCACACCCACTGCTGGGTCTATCACCTGAGAAAATGAGAATCAAAAAGTCACAGGCTGCCAACCCTGCACTCCAACAATATTTACCATAGCCAACACTTGGAAGCAATGAAAATGTCCATCAACCGAGGAATGCACAAAGTAGAAGTGGTCCACGTACACAGTGGAAATTTACTCCAATAAAAAATAAAAATTAAATTTAAAAATCCAACAAAAGTAAGGAGACATCAGCTTGTCTGGGTTTGTCCGGGCACACTCCACTCTAATTTATACCCGAGGAACCCCACAGGCCGCAAGGGCTTTTCCCTAGATACCAGGGTGGGGGACATAGAAAGGCTGCCACCCTCTGGCAGTTACCTGCAAAAGCAGCTTTAAAGCCTGTGCTAATGGTCATTTCATAGGAACAAGTACTGCAGAACTGTAAATGAAACCTGCCCTCAAAATGTCTTGAGGGAGGTAACGGACAAAACATTTCAAAATGTGACACATACTTAAAGAGAACACTTTGAAGAACTAAGGGATAATCACAGCTTGAAAAATAAAAAAGACATGCCTTAAAGCTCAATTTCAACGGATTATGTGGCACATTCGAATTCAACCACAGAGAGGTATCAGCTCACACTTGTCAGAATAACCATCAGCAAGAAAACTACAAAACAATAAATGCTGAAGGTGTTGTGGAGAAATGCATACACTCAACTTCAAGTGGGACGTAAGTTGGAAAGGGCCACGAATGAGAACAGAATGGAGGTGCCTTAAAAAGGTAAACATTGAGCTACCATATGATCCAGCAGGCCCACTCCTCGACCTATAATCTAAGAAGAGAGAATTGGAAAGACACAGGCAGGCAAATCTGCATTGCACAGTATTACAATAGCCAAGATAGGGAAGTAACCAAAAAGTCCACCAACAGATGGGTGGACAAAGAAGAACTCTTCCGTGTACAGATGGAATATTCGCTAGTGAAAAAATGAAACAATGCCATTTGCAGCACCATAGATGAGTCTAGACGTACTCACGCCACCTGTAGTAAGTGAGAAAGCAAAAGACACATATCCTATCATATCCCTTTTAAGAGTTACTTAAAAATTGATACCAATGAAGATATTTCCACAGAGAAAGGCAATCACAGAATCGTTAAAAAGCTTATGGTTCACCACATAGAAAGGGATGAGGATTGGATACATTACCACATTGGGGTTAACAGAGATATACAAACCATGTGAAATACATAACCACCAAAGACGTACGGAAGACGAGGAGAAGACTACTCAACATTGTGTCATAACCTACGTGGGAAAAGGATGGGAGGGAGAATAGATACATGTATATGTGTGAAAGAACCACATCTTGCACACCTAGAACAAACAAAGCATTGTAATCATATTTGCTGGGATAAAAAATAAAAAGTAAATTACAAATATGAACAAGAAGTAATGAGACATAAACTTAAAGGGCTTTTTCCTGGCACATTCCATTCTAATTCACAACCTAGAACACCGCTTCCATTAAGGCTCTCTGTTTCCCTAGTAACCAAATTTGTTTACGGGGAAATGCTGCCACCTAGTGGCCGTTTCCTGCAAGAACAGCTTTAAACTCACAGCTAATGGTCACTTAACATTCACAAGGACTCAGGGCTGTAAAGGACACCTGCCCTAAAAAACTGTGCAGTAGTAGGGAATGGACAATAAAATTCAAAAGAGGCAAATGTTTCAAGAAGAGAGTATGAAGAGTTTAGGTTTACTCACGCTCTTCTTTAAAACAAGGAAAATGGACAAAAGCTCAACCTCAGGGAGTGTTAGACCCATGCAATCTAATCTACAAAAAGTTTCAACTTACACCAGTCGACTCACCATCAGCAAAAAGTCTACAAACAATAAATGCTGAAGGGGATTTAGAGAACTGTGTACCCTCTACCTGCTGGTGAGACGTAAAGGCGTAACAGCCAATGATGAGAACAGAAAGGAGCTGTGTTTAAAAGTAAAAATGGAGGTACCATTCAATCCAGCAGGCGCACCATTGGACCTCTCACCTGAGAAGACAAGAATCGAGAAGACACAGGCCGCAAAAGCTGCAGTGCAGCCTTATTCACAATAGCCAAGACAGTGAAGCAATCAAAATGTCCAACAACAGGTGAGTGGATAAAGAAGAAGTGGTCCATGTACACAGTGGAATATTAGCCATGGAAAACAATGAACCATTGCTCTCTGAGGCACCACAAATGAGTCTGGAGATAATCACGAAATATGAGGTAAGTCGGAAAGCAAAAGACCTATATTCTATGATATGACTTACAGGCGTTATCTAATAACTGACACAAATGAACATATTTCCACAGAGAAAGACACTCACAGACTTAGAAAACAAACTATGCTCATCTAAAAGGAAAAGTGGGGGGAATGGATCAATTAAGATTAGTGTTACTATATGTATACAAACACATATTATATACATATCTCAAAAAGACCGACCATAGAGCAAGGGAGGTCTGCGGAACCCTCAGTAACATTTTACATGGGAAGAGGATCTGTACTTGAATAGACATATAGAATGTACAAATGAACCAGATTGTGTACACCTAGGACAGACAATATTCTAAGCTTTACCCCAATTAAGAAAATTTTTAAAACCAAGAAGAATTAATGAGACATAAACTTATGGGGTTTCTCCATGCACATGCCAATGTAATTTACAACCTAGGACACGACTTCCAGAAAGGCTCTGCTGCCCTAGTACCCAGATTGGGGAATGGAGAAATGCTGCCTGCTTGAGGCCACTTCCCAGAACAGCAGCTTTAAACCCATTGCTAAAGGTCACTAAACATTCACCAAATTGCAGTTCGGTAAATGACACCTGCTATCTAAATAAATTCTGGGGTGGAAAATCGACCAAAAAATTAAAAAGAGGGCAAACCTCCAAGAAGACAATTTCAAGAGTTATATTGTACTCCCAATTGTTTCCTTTTTTTAACAGAAAAGAAAACGGCAGAGAAAAATGATGAGTTTTACGAATTTTCAAAGACATGCAAACTCAAATTACAAAAACCTATCAGCTCACAGCAGCCAGAAGGGCCATTAGCATAAATGCTGCAAACAATAAATGCTGAAGCGACTGTGGAGAAATGCGTACCCTCGATTCTAAGGGGGACGTGGTAAGAGCCACTAATGAAAACACAAAGAAGGTGCTTTGAAAAGGGAAACTCCGTGCTACCAGTCAGTCAATCACACCCACTGCTGGGTCTATCACCTGAGAAAATGAGAATCAAAAAGTCACAGGCTGCCAACCCTGCACTCCAACAATATTTACCATAGCCAACACTTGGAAGCAATGAAAATGTCCATCAACCGAGGAATGCACAAAGTAGAAGTGGTCCACGTACACAGTGGAAATTTACTCCAATAAAAAATAAAAATTAAATTTAAAAATCCAACAAAAGTAAGGAGACATCAGCTTGTCTGGGTTTGTCCGGGCACACTCCACTCTAATTTATACCCGAGGAACCCCACAGGCCGCAAGGGCTTTTCCCTAGATACCAGGGTGGGGGACATAGAAAGGCTGCCACCCTCTGGCAGTTACCTGCAAAAGCAGCTTTAAAGCCTGTGCTAATGGTCATTTCATAGGAACAAGTACTGCAGAACTGTAAATGAAACCTGCCCTCAAAATGTCTTGAGGGAGGTAACGGACAAAACATTTCAAAATGTGACACATACTTAAAGAGAACACTTTGAAGAACTAAGGGATAATCACAGCTTGAAAAATAAAAAAGACATGCCTTAAAGCTCAATTTCAACGGATTATGTGGCACATTCGAATTCAACCACAGAGAGGTATCAGCTCACACTTGTCAGAATAACCATCAGC
Organism: Balaenoptera ricei; assembly: GCF_028023285.1. Lineage (NCBI taxonomy): Eukaryota > Metazoa > Chordata > Mammalia > Artiodactyla > Balaenopteridae > Balaenoptera > Balaenoptera ricei. Next base: position 137,869,383 of record NC_082641.1, on the reverse strand, counting down.
AAGAAAACTACAAAACAATAAATGCTGAAGGTGTTGTGGAGAAATGCATACACTCAACTTCAAGTGGGACGTAAGTTGGAAAGGGCCACGAATGAGAACAGAATGGAGGTGCCTTAAAAAGGTAAACATTGAGCTACCATATGATCCAGCAGGCCCACTCCTCGACCTATAATCTAAGAAGAGAGAATTGGAAAGACACAGGCAGGCAAATCTGCATTGCACAGTATTACAATAGCCAAGATAGGGAAGTAACCAAAAAGTCCACCAACAGATGGGTGGACAAAGAAGAACTCTTCCGTGTACAGATGGAATATTCGCTAGTGAAAAAATGAAACAATGCCATTTGCAGCACCATAGATGAGTCTAGACGTACTCACGCCACCTGTAGTAAGTGAGAAAGCAAAAGACACATATCCTATCATATCCCTTTTAAGAGTTACTTAAAAATTGATACCAATGAAGATATTTCCACAGAGAAAGGCAATCACAGAATCGTTAAAAAGCTTATGGTTCACCACATAGAAAGGGATGAGGATTGGATACATTACCACATTGGGGTTAACAGAGATATACAAACCATGTGAAATACATAACCACCAAAGACGTACGGAAGACGAGGAGAAGACTACTCAACATTGTGTCATAACCTACGTGGGAAAAGGATGGGAGGGAGAATAGATACATGTATATGTGTGAAAGAACCACATCTTGCACACCTAGAACAAACAAACCATTGTAATCATATTTGCTGGGATAAAAAATAAAAAGTAAATTACAAATATGAACAAGAAGTAATGAGACATAAACTTAAAGGGCTTTTTCCTGGCACATTCCATTCTAATTTACAACCTAGAACACCGCTTCCATTAAGGCTCTCTGTTTCCCTAGTAACCAAATTTGTTTACGGGGAAATGCTGCCACCTAGTGGCCGTTTCCTGCAAGAACAGCTTTAAACTCACAGCTAATGGTCACTTAACATTCACAAGGACTCAGGGCTGTAAAGGACACCTGCCCTAAAAAACTGTGCAGTAGTAGGGAATGGACAATAAAATTCAAAAGAGGCAAATGTTTCAAGAAGAGAGTATGAAGAGTTTAGGTTTACTCACGCTCTTCTTTAAAACAAGGAAAATGGACAAAAGCTCAACCTCAGGGAGTGTTAGACCCATGCAATCTAATCTACAAAAAGTTTCAACTTACACCAGTCGACTCACCATCAGCAAAAAGTCTACAAACAATAAATGCTGAAGGGGATTTAGAGAACTGTGTACCCTCTACCTGCTGGTGAGACGTAAAGGCGTAACAGCCAATGATGAGAACAGAAAGGAGCTGTGTTTAAAAGTAAAAATGGAGGTACCATTCAATCCAGCAGGCGCACCATTGGACCTCTCACCTGAGAAGACAAGAATCGAGAAGACACAGGCCGCAAAAGCTGCAGTGCAGCCTTATTCACAATAGCCAAGACAGTGAAGCAATCAAAATGTCCAACAACAGGTGAGTGGATAAAGAAGAAGTGGTCCATGTACACAGTGGAATATTAGCCATGGAAAACAATGAACCATTGCTCTCTGAGGCACCACAAATGAGTCTGGAGATAATCACGAAATATGAGGTAAGTCGGAAAGCAAAAGACCTATATTCTATGATATGACTTACAGGCGTTATCTAATAACTGACACAAATGAACATATTTCCACAGAGAAAGACACTCACAGACTTAGAAAACAAACTATGCTCATCTAAAAGGAAAAGTGGGGGGAATGGATCAATTAAGATTAGTGTTACTATATGTATACAAACACATATTATATACATATCTCAAAAAGACCGACCATAGAGCAAGGGAGGTCTGCGGAACCCTCAGTAACATTTTACATGGGAAGAGGATCTGTACTTGAATAGACATATAGAATGTACAAATGAACCAGATTGTGTACACCTAGGACAGACAATATTCTAAGCTTTACCCCAATTAAGAAAATTTTTAAAACCAAGAAGAATTAATGAGACATAAACTTATGGGGTTTCTCCATGCACATGCCAATGTAATTTACAACCTAGGACACGACTTCCAGAAAGGCTCTGCTGCCCTAGTACCCAGATTGGGGAATGGAGAAATGCTGCCTGCTTGAGGCCACTTCCCAGAACAGCAGCTTTAAACCCATTGCTAAAGGTCACTAAACATTCACCAAATTGCAGTTCGGTAAATGACACCTGCTATCTAAATAAATTCTGGGGTGGAAAATCGACCAAAAAATTAAAAAGAGGGCAAACCTCCAAGAAGACAATTTCAAGAGTTATATTGTACTCCCAATTGTTTCCTTTTTTTAACAGAAAAGAAAACGGCAGAGAAAAATGATGAGTTTTACGAATTTTCAAAGACATGCAAACTCAAATTACAAAAACCTATCAGCTCACAGCAGCCAGAAGGGCCATTAGCATAAATGCTGCAAACAATAAATGCTGAAGCGACTGTGGAGAAATGCGTACCCTCGATTCTAAGGGGGACGTGGTAAGAGCCACTAATGAAAACACAAAGAAGGTGCTTTGAAAAGGGAAACTCCGTGCTACCAGTCAGTCAATCACACCCACTGCTGGGTCTATCACCTGAGAAAATGAGAATCAAAAAGTCACAGGCTGCCAACCCTGCACTCCAACAATATTTACCATAGCCAACACTTGGAAGCAATGAAAATGTCCATCAACCGAGGAATGCACAAAGTAGAAGTGGTCCACGTACACAGTGGAAATTTACTCCAATAAAAAATAAAAATTAAATTTAAAAATCCAACAAAAGTAAGGAGACATCAGCTTGTCTGGGTTTGTCCGGGCACACTCCACTCTAATTTATACCCGAGGAACCCCACAGACCGCAAGGGCTTTTCCCTAGATACCAGGGTGGGGGACATAGAAAGGCTGCCACCCTCTGGCAGTTACCTGCAAAAGCAGCTTTAAAGCCTGTGCTAATGGTCATTTCATAGGAACA